>NC_092167.1:31883864-32183864 GCF_045791955.1 Oncorhynchus clarkii lewisi
TTGCATTTAAAAGCAGTTGGAGGCCACAGAAGGAGAGTTGTATGGCATTGAAGCTCGTCAGGAGGTTAGTTAACACAGTGTCCAAAGAAGGTCCAGAAGTATACAGAATGGTGTCGTCTGCGTAGAGATGAATCAGAGAATCACCAGCAGCAAGAGAGAAATCATTGATATATACAGAGAAAAGAGTCGGCCCGAGAATTGAACACTGTGTCACCCCCATAGAGACTGCCAGAGGTCCGGACAACAGGACCTCCAATTTGACACACTGAACTCTATCTGAGAAGTAGTTGGTGAACCAGGAGAGGCAGTTATTTGAGAAACCAAAGCTGTTGAGTCTGCCGATAAGAATGCGGTGATTGACAGAGTCGAAGCCTCGGCCAGGTCGATGAAGACGGCTGCACAGTACTGTCTTTTATCGATGGAGGTTATAATATTGTTTAGGACCTCGAGCGTGGCTGAGGTGCACTCGTGACCAGCTCGGAAACCAGATTCCATAGCGGAGAAGGTACGGTTGGATTTGAAGTGGTCGGTGATCTGTTTGTTAACTTGGCTTTCAAAGACTTTAGATTGGCAGGGCAGGATAGATATAGGTCTGTAACAGTTTAGGTCTAGAGTGTCTCCCTCTCTGAAGAGGGGGATGACCGTGGCAGCTTTCCATTCTTTGGGGATCTCAGACGATACGAAAGAGAGGTTGAACAGGCTAGTAATAGAGGTTGCAACTATTGCGGCGGATAATCATTAGAAAGAGAGGGTCCAGATTGCCTAGCCCAGCTGATTTGTAAGGGTCCAGATTTTGCAGCTCTTTCAGAACATCAGAACATCAGCTATCTGGATTTGGGTGAAGGTTGGGCAAGTTGCTGCGGGGGGTGCAGAGCTGTTGGCCGGGGTAGGGGTAGCCAGATGGAGAGCATGGCTACCTCTAGCATGGCTACCCCCGTAGAAAAATGCTTATTGAAATTCTCGATTATCGTGGATTTACCGGCGGTGACAGCGTTTCCAGGCCACAGTGCAGTGGGCAGCTGGGAGGAGATGCTCTTATTCTCCATCGAATTTACAGTGACCCAAAACTTTTTGGAATTAGTGCTACAGGATGCAATTTTCTGTTTGAAAAGCTATCCTTAGCTAACCTGACTTACTGTGTATATTGGTTCCTGACTTCCATGAAAAGCTGCATATCGCAGGGGATATTCGATGCTAATGCAGTACGCCACGGGATGTTTTTGTGCTGGTCAAGGGCAGTCAAGTCAGGAGTGAACCAGGGGCTATATCTGTTCTTAGTTCTACATTTTTTGAAAGGGGGATGCTTATTTAAGATGGTGAGGAAAGCACTTTTAAAGAACAACCAGGCATCTTCTACTGACGGGATGAGGTCAATATCCTTCCAGGATACCCGGACCAGGTTGATTATTTTAGCTGAAGTATTTTAGGGAGCGTTTGACAGTGATGAGGGGTGGTCGTTTGACCGCAGACCCATTACGGATGCAGGCAATGAGGCAGTGATCACTGAGATCCTGGTTGAAGACAGCAGAGGTGTATTTAGAGGGCAGATTGGTCAGGATAATATCTATGAGGGTGCCCATGTTTACAGATTTAGGGTTGTACCTGGTAGGTTCCTTGATCATTTGTGTGAGATTGAGGGCATCTAGCTTAGATTGTAGGACGGCCCGGGGTGTTAATCATATCCCAGTTTAGGTCACCTAACAGTACGGACTCTGAAGATAGATGGGGGAAATCAATTCACATATGGTGTCCAGGGCACAGCTGGGGGCTGAGGGGTTTCTATAACAAGTGGCAACAGTGAGAGACTTATTTCTGGAAAGGTGGATTTTTAAAAGTAGAAGCTCAAACTGTTTGGGCATAGAACTGGATAGTATGACAGAACTCTGCAGGCAATCGCTGCAGTAGATTGCAACTCCGCCCCCTTTGGCAGTTTTATCTTGACGGAAAATGCTATAGTTGGGGATGGAAATTTCCGAATTTTTAGTGGCCTTCATAAGCTAGGATTCAGACACGACTAGGACATCAGGATTGGTGGATTGTCCTAAAGCAGTGATTAAAACAAACTTAGGGAGGAGGCTTCTGATGTTAAAATGCATGAAACCAAGGCTTTTACGGTTACAGAAGTCAACAAATGAGAGCGCCTGGGGAATGGGTGTAGTACTGGGGTCTACAGGGCCTGGCTTAACCTCTACATCACCAGAGGAACAGAGGAGGAGTAGGATAAGGGTACGGCTAAAGGATATAAGAACTGGTCATCTAGTGCGTTGGGAACAGAGAATTAAAGGAGCAGATTTCTGGGCATGGTGGAATCGATTCAGGGCATAGTGTACAGACAAGGGTATGGTAGGATGTGAGTAGAGTGGAGGTAAACCTAGGCATTGAGTGACGATGAGAGAGGTATCTTTTTGGTGAAATATCAAAGTGTGCAATCACAGCAGCAAGATTTGTGACCTGTTGCCACAAGGAAAGGGCAACCAGTGAAGAACAAAAACCATTCTAAATTCAACCCATATTTATGTTTATTTATTTTCCCTTTTGTAATTAAACTATTTGCACATCGTTACAACACTGTATATAGACATAATTATTTTGGATCTTGTGAGTGTAATATTTACTGTTCACTTTGTATTGTTTATTTGACTTTTGTTTATCCATTTCACTTACTTTGACAATGTAAACATGTGTTTCCCATGCCAATAAAGCCCTTTGAATTTAATTGTAAGCCTGATGTTACTGGGGGAGTACAGTAGAGAGAGAGAGAGAGAGAGAGAGAGAGAGAGAGAGAGAGAGAGAGAGAGAGAGAGAGAGAGAGAAAGCCTGATGTTACTGGGGGAGTACAGTAGAGAGAGAGAGAGAGAGAGAGAGAGAGAGAGAGAGAGAGAGAGAGAGAGAGAGCGAGAGAGAGAGAGAGAGAGAGAGAGAGAGAGAGAGAGAGAGAGAGAGAGAGAGAGAGAAAGCCTGATGTTACTGGGGGAGTACAGTAGAGAGAGAGAGAGAGAGAGAGAGAGAGAGAGAGAGAGAGAGAGAGAGAGAGAGAGAGCGAGAGCGAGAGAGAGAGAGAGAGAGAGAGAGAGAGAGAAAGATCAAGAGAGAGAGAAAGCCTGATGTTACTGGGGGAGTACAGTAGAGAGCGAGAGAGAGAGAGAGAGAGAGAGATCGAGAGAGAGAAAGCCTGATGTTACTGGGGGAGTACAGTAGAGAGAGAGAGAGAAAGAGAGAGAAAGAGCGAAAGATCGAGAGAGAGAAAGAGAGAAAGCCTGATGTTACTGGGGGAGTACAGTAGAGAGAGAGAGCGAGAGAGAGAGAGAGCGAGAGAGAGCGAGAGCGAGAGAGAGAGAGAGAGAGAGCGAGAGAGAGACAGAGAGAGAGCGAGAGAGAGAGAGAGAAAGAGAGAGAGAGAGAGAGAGAGAGAGAGAGAGAGACATAATGAAATGTGACAGAGCAGCCTCACAGATACTTGTGAACCCTCGGTGACTCCGCTGTGCTGTGAAAACAAAAACAAACCAGAGCGATGCCGCGAGGCCTTCTATTTTTCTGTTTGTGCAATTTTTTTGTCCAAACAAACAAAAACATGCTTTTTATATTGGAGAGCCATATCACTTCCATTTTGACCTCCAACCATTTTGTAAACCATTCTGATACGACTTGGATCACTATACTGTAAGGACCAAATGATTTGATGTAGTCGTGACATGACTTTGAGCCATTCTAATACATGCACATCTCATGCACATACAGCGAGCTCCAAAAGTATTGGGACAGTGACAATGTTGTTGTTGTTTTGGCTCTACTCCATAACTTTGGATTTGAAATGATTCAATGACTACGGGTTTAAAGTGCAAACTGCCAGCTTTAATTGGATTGTATTTTCATCCATACACATTTTAGGGGACTAAAAGTATTTGGACAGATTCACTTATTAGTGTATTAAAGTAGTCAAAAGTATATTATTGCTAGTACAAAATGACTACACAGAGCTTGTGACTCTACAAACTTGTTGGGCGCATTTGCTGTTTGTTTTGGTTGTGTTTCATATCATTTTGTGCCCAATAGAAATGAATAGTAAAAAATGTATTGTGTCCTTTTGTAGTCACTTTTTATGTAAATAAGAATAGAATATGTTTGTTTCTAAACGCTTCTACATTAATGTTGATACTACCATTAGTCCTGAATGAATTGGGAATAATGATAAGTGAGAAAGTTACAGATGCACAAATATCATACCCCCAAGACATGCTAACCTCTCACCATTACAATAACTAGAGTAGAGAGAGAGAGAGAGAGTGAGGTTCTACTTGGAGGACTGTAGGTGGCGCTGTAACTCTGTGTTCTGCCACCAGTTGCATTCTCTGCATTTCTCCATGCAGAGTCCCGGACCAACCAACCAACAGCAAGCCAACATTGAAACTGAGAGGCCACAGACCTAGAAATAAATATATAAGCTGTTGTTTGTTTCACACATTTAATTAACTATATTACAGTTTTTTTCGATTGCTAAACGACAGTGGGCACAACTGGAGTCACATGTGCAAAACTCTAACTACAGTCTGCACTACCAACAGTCACCTGAGCTAAACAGTTCACATCACCTGCAAAACTCATTCCAAGCAACACAACTCTTAACACATGGCTCAAAACACGCTCAGTGCAGCCAAACACTATGCACAACCCTCACTGAGATAACACACACTGTCACTCAGAACACACTGAGAGTAAAAACACTAGCATCAAACACCAATACAGAAAATACAAACTTTTCATCTTTACAGTTTGAACAATTTCAGTGACTTCATACAAAGTAATATTTTCTTAAAAGAAAAGAGTGACATTCTTTCACATGATTTATTAAAATTTTTAGAACATAACAATTCTTTAAGGTAAATGAAAATTAGCAGTTTGCTTCAACAGTCTGTAGTAATTTACGGAATTACAGTAATGAGAAAAAAAAGATAGAAACTAAAAGTACATACTGTAATTCAAACAAATAATTGAGGGGCTAATCCTGTCTCTCTCTAGCATCAGGCCACAGGTTTTCTTCAACATCACATCTAATGTTTTCTCTTGCCATGCACCTGGGGAAGAACCTTCTGGAGTGCCTTATCCATCCCTGGAAGTCCTCTGGACTGGTGTCCTCACATCCAGCACGCATGGCTTCCAAAAGAGACATTTGGTCATGTGGGTGGTGACCAAACACTTTCCACCTCCAGGCAGAGAAAAACTCCTCTATTGGGTTGAGGAAGGGTGAATATGCAGGCAGGTACAAAACCATAAATCTGTGATGTGCTGCAAACCAATCTGTGACAGCTGCAGAGTGGTGAAAAGCAACTTTATCGCAAACTATGACAAAAACTAAATATTTTGTATAGCTGTGTACGTAACCTCAGACGTCTTACCTGGACATATTGGTATCTTTGCTATTTTACCCGTTCACTGTTTCTCTCGAACGGTACAGTGTATAACTGTTTCATTGTAACTTGGTGTTTCTTTAGGACTCGAGCAATAGTTGTTGTGCTGACAGAATTAACATTTTCAAATATATCATTATCAGCCAGCACTCTATCTTGAATCTCCCGCAGTTTTATTGCATTGTTGACAACAACCATGTCAACAATAGCATTTTCCTGCGCATCTGAAAATATTTTTCCTCTTCCCCCTGTTGGGGGCAGCCTTTGGGTCCTGTTGTAAAAATATATTTTACAGTCAAACTTACTGTAATATATATCTGTGTAAATATTCTATAATTGCAATACAAAATAGATTTCTGTAATGTTTTCATTTACTGTAAGGATGTAACTCTCACCTGTTTGCATGATGGAGAATTCGCATTACAGATGCCACTGGGGATCTTTGCAGATTGGGTTGCACCCTCAACCCTGCCTCTCTCAATGAGAGACCATGGTTCACGACATGGTCTATAAGTGTAGCCCTTATTTCTTTGTCTTCCTCCACGCATCCGCCCTCTCCCTGCCACCCTTCTCCCTCCACGAACACATCTTCCTTGTTCCATTTCCAAAATGAGTCTTTCTGAGCTCTACCTATATATACTGTAATATGCGTGTGTGTTCACTAACAAGTCTAAAACAAGACACCTGCTTAGCCTTTCAGCTGAAATTGCAATCAGCAGTGTTTGAAAGGCACAAGGCTGAAATCTATTCCGTTTTGAATGTGTGGTTCACAGTTTTGACAGCAGTGTGTTAGCATTTGAACAAAGTGCTGTAAATCCACAGTGTTGTGCAGGTTGTGGTTAAAGTCATGGGATAAGTGTGTAGAGTTTTGAAAACTGTGTTCAAGCAATGAAAAACGAACTAGAGTTTGGTCCACATGAACTGTTGCTGTGCAGACTGTAGTTAGAGTTTTGCACATGTGACTCCAGTTGTGTCCACTGTCGTTTAGCAATCGAAAAAAACTGTAATTATGTTGAATTCATGGAAAAATATGATAATATATGCATTTGGCCATCAGTCCCCCCCTTCAAATTTGGTGTTGTGTTCAATTCTATTACTTTTCAATTTAATTATACCTGCACCTGAGAGACTATTTCCACCGGAGAGACTATACACACCTTAGAAAGTATCTACACTGACCACCCACACATCCAACCCTTACACACAAAATGACACACAAACACACACAAACATGCATAAACACACACACACACACACACACACACACACACACACACACACACACACACACACACACACACACACACACACACACACACACACACACACACAAGAGCACTCAGAGCTGACAAATGGCACACACACTCCCCGTCAACACTGCTGTTCTAATATATACTATTGATTCCACAACCCACTTTATATGTTTATATTGCTTCTACTACTTGTTGTTTTTGACTTGACTCTTTTCATTGTTCTTTTTTTGATGAATGCATTGTTGAGGGCGCTAGTACATGAGCATTTTGCTGCTCCTTTTATACCTGCGGTGAACTGTGTGTGTGATGAATACATTAGATTTTTATTTCATATTATAATCATTCAAATACAAAATGTATTCAATGTTGAGTTCAATTACTCCGAATGATTTGGAACTTAGTTCATATTTTAATGTTGCTTTGATCGTCTTTTATCTATCTCTACCAAACTTTTAACAAATTAAGCAATTGAATGCAATTCATTTAGATTTATTTGAGCGAATATTTCAGGTAATTGAAAAGCTGACGAACATCAATGATCTGAAGTGTGTGTGTGTGTGTGTGTGTGTGTGTGTGTGTGTATGTGTGTGTGTGTGTGTGTATGTGTGTGTGTGTGTGTGTGTGTGTGTGTGTGTGTGTGTGTGTGTGTGTGTGTGTGTGTGTATGTGTGTGTGTGTGTGTGTGTGTGTGTGTGTGTGTGTGTGTGTGTGTGTGTGTGTGTGTGTGTGTGTATGTGCGTGTGTGTGTGGGTGCATGCATATGTGTGCTTTGTGAATTGAGAATGAGAAGGGAAATTATGCTGCTGTGTGAGCACGTTGAAAAAAACGTCATAACAGCACAAAGAGGTCATCTCTAGTCTAGAAAACGCCATTCGAATCGGCAGACAGACAAACAATGTCAGTCAGCCAGCGAGAGTCTTATTGACCTAGACTTGGTGGCATCACACACCGTGGTACACCATCTTCATCACCATCGTCTCAGCATCATGAGTTTACAGAGGAAACTGTCTGTCTGCTGGAGCCGACTGGCACACAGTGGCACAGACAGCTGATCACCGTCTCATACCCGTAATGGCTGATCACTGTCTCAGAGTAGAGCCAGAATGGTGGCAGAGGAAGCTGGCATCTGGGCAGGCACAAAGTGGCACAGTCAGTGACCGCCAACCAGACATCCCTGGCACAACAGTCAACAGAGAAACAGACTGGGAAGGAGTTGAAGGAGACTGGTTGGCTAATATGACTGGGCTAGTAGTTTATTTTACGGTGAAGTAATTAATTGGTGTTTACCTGGTAAATTACAAGGTTTAAATGAGTACTTTCTGGTATTTACTCCAATTAATTGAACACAATTAACTGTAACTACCTGAAACCAAATAGTGCCAAATGGTGCTTGTTGCAACTAGTCCCAAAGACAGTTAAGTAATTAATAGGTTATTCCTTTGTAATTACCATGTTACTATGCAGTTTCCAAGTAAGTACTAGGTCATTTCTGTAAAATAAAGTGCTACCATGAGTGGACACACACACACACACACACACACACACACACACACACACACACACACACACACACACACACACACACACACACACAAACATAGGAGGATGATTTATGGGTGACTTGCTCAATAGTTTACATTGCCATGGAGCTGAGATTAGGGCTGTTAGGGTGACCGTAATACCGTGACCGCCTTAAATTCCACGTGACCGTTTAATCACGCTAACTAGGCTTCTCCAAGCTCTGATGCTGCTGATGGTCATTAGTAGCCTACCAAACTTTCTAGCTGCCTGGTACTCAGCACTCTATTGACCCTCTAATCACTCTGACATCTATCCAATTTTTTTGAAAATCAAATCAAACACTTTATGAGCCCATGAGCTCACGTTGCGCAACATTTCTATAGGCTATGCAATTGCGGGAGAAAACAGAGTGATGGCCTCTACTAAAAAGAGGAGGATCTGATCAGCTTAGTAGGCTAGGCCTATTATATTCATTTATTAACTTTCCTAATATCAAACACATTGTTTTGCTTTAAAACAGGAGTATAGCCTACCAGGCTGGCATGAAAATTAACCACAGGAAAAGCATCCTCCATTCGCTATTTAAGTACATAGATGGCATGTATTTTATTCCCCATGCCCTTGTTCCGAGACAGGTGAATGATAACGGTCCAGGTCCAGGTCCGTAAATCAAAGCTAATTTCACACGTACATTATTTAGTAATAAGACAACATTAAATTAAGATGGGTGAAAATATTAGTCTATCACTTGTGAATGATGCCCAGCGTGTTCAGTACTTTTTCAAAACATAGTCACACACCTCATGTAGCCTAGCCCATAGGCCTATATGTTTTGATAAGGTTTGTACAACTAAAGTGGCCAAATAACTTCTAACTGGCATACATAGGTGGCGTGTGAGTTTCAAGTTTGGGGAAGATCATTTTCACAAATAAAAAAAAATCAGCTTTATATTAAAGCATTATATGTATAATTGCATTTGCGGTCACTTTTGAGAACAGTGTTTTCCAGATAATTGATTGTGTTTTGGAACATTCGCACTTATAGCCTTCTGCCGTGTGTGCATTGATGCACTTATAATGTGAAGAAATAGCCTAAAAACGCCTGAAATCTTAATCGAACTCACGGCATGTCTCAGTAAAGCTGGATTACATACTCTCTCTCTAACCTTCACCCTCCCCTGCACTCTCTCTCTCTCCTTTCACCTTCTCCTGCCCTTTTTCTCCTTTCACCTTCTCCTGCCCTATCTCTCCCCTTTCACCTAATCCTGCCCTATCTCTCCCCTTTCACCTAATCCTGCCCTGTATCCTTTCACCTTCTCCTGCCCTTTCTCTTTCCTTTCACCTTCTCCTGCCCTCTCTCTCTCTCCTTTCACGTTCTCCTGCCCTCTCTCTCTCCTTTCACCTTCTCCTGCCCTATCTCCTCCCTTTCCTCTAATCCTGCCCTGTATCCTTACACCTTCTCCTGCACTTTCTCTCTCCTTTCACCTTCTCCTGCCCTCTCTCTCCTTTCACCTTCTCCTGCCCTCTCTCTCCTTTCACCTTCTCCTGCCCTCTCTCTCCTTTCACCTTCTCCTACCCTCTCTCTCTCTCCTTTCACCTTCTCCTGCCCCTCTCTCTCCTTTCACCTTCTCCTGCCCTCTCTCCTTTCACCTTTTCCTGCCCTCTTGCTCTACTTTCACCTTCTCCTGCCCTCTCTCTCTCCTTTCACCTTCTCCTGCACTCTCTCTCTCTCCTTTCACCTTCTCCTGCACTCTCTCTCTCCTTTCACCTTCTCCTGCCCTCTCTCTCTCATTTCACCTTCTCCTGCCCTCTCTCTCTCCTTTCACCTTCTCCTGCCCTCTCTCTCCTTTCACCTTCTCTTGTGCTCTCTCTCTCTTTCCACCTTCTCCTGCCCTCTCTCTCATTTCACCTTCTCCTGCCCTCTCTCTCCTTACACCTTCTCCTGACCTTTCTCTCTCCTTTCACCTTCTCCTGCCCTGTCTCCTTACACCTTATCCCGCCCTTTCTCTCTCCTTTCACGTTATCCTGCCCTTTCTCTCTCCTTTCACCTTCTCCTGCCCCTCTCTCTCCTTTCACCTTCTCCTGCCCTTTCTCTCCCCTTTCACCTTCTCCTGCCCCTCTCTCTCCTTTCACCTTCTCCTGCCCTCTCTCTCCTTTCACCTTCTCCTGCCCTCTCTCTCTCCTTTCACCTTCTCCTGCCCTCTCTCTCTCCTTTCACCTTCTCCTGCCCTCTCTCTCCTTTCACCTTCTCCTGCCCTCTCTCTCCTTTCACCTTCTCCTGCCCTGTCTCCTTACACCTTCTCCTGCCCTCTCTCTCCTTTCACCTTCTCCTGCCCCTCTCTCTCATTTCACCTTCTCCTGCCCTCTCTCTCCTTTCACCTTCTCATGCCCTGTCTCCTTACACCTTCTCCTGCCCTTTCTCTCTCCTTTCACGTTATCCTGCCCTTTCTCTCTCCTTTCAGCTTCTCTTGCCCTCTCGCTCTCCTTTCACCTTCTCCTGCCCCTCTCTCTCCTTTCACCTTCTCCTGCCCTTTCTCTCCCCTTTCACCTTCTCCTGCCCTCTCTCTCATTTCACCTTCTCCTGCCCTCTCTCTCTCCTTCCACCTTCTCCTGCCCTCTCTCTCATTTCACCTTCTCCTGCCCTCTTTCTCTCTCTCATTTCACCTTCTCCTGCCCTTTCTCTCCCCTTTCACCTTCTCCTGCCCTCTCTCTCTCCTTCCACCTTCTCCTGCCCTCTCTCTCTCCTTTCACCTTCTCCTGCCCTCTCTCTCATTTCACCTTCTCCTGCCCTCTCTCTCTCCTTCCACCTTCTCCTGCCCTCTCTCTCATTTCACCTTCTCCTGCCCTCTTTCTCTCTCTCATTTCACCTTCTCCTGCCCTTTCTCTCCCCTTTCACCTTCTCCTGCCCTCTCTCTCTCCTTCCACCTTCTCCTGCCCTCTCTCTCTCCTTTCACCTTCTCCTGCCCTCTCTCTCATTTCACCTTCTCCTGCCCTTTCTCTCCCCTTTCACCTTCTCCTGCCCTCTCTCTCATTTCACCTTCTCCTGCCCTTTCTCTCCCCTTTCACCTTCTCCTGCCCTCTCTCTCATTTCACCTTCTCCTGCCCTCTCTCTCTCATTTCACCTTCTCCTGCCCTTTCTCTCCCCTTTCACCTTCTCCTGCCCTCTCTCTCATTTCACCTTCTCCTGCCCTCTCTCTCTCATTTCACCTTCTCCTGCCCTTTCTCTCCCCTTTCACCTTCTCCTGCCCTCTCTCTCTCCTTCCACCTTCTCCTGCCCTCTCTCTCCCCTTTCACCTACTCCTGCCCTCTCTCTCCTTTCACCTTCTCCTGCACTCTCTATCTCCTTTCACCTTCTCCTGCACTCTCTCTCTCCTTTCACCTTCTCCTGCCCTCTCTCTCTCATTTCACCTTCTCCTGCCCTCTCTCTCTCCTTTCACCTTCTCCTGCCCTCTCTCTCTCCTTTCACCTTCTCTTGTGCTCTCTCTCTCCTTTCACCTTCTCCTGCCCTCTCTCTCATTTCACCTTCTCCTGCCCTGTCTCCTTACACCTTCTCCTGCCCTTTCTCTCTCCTTTCACCTTCTCCTGCCCTGTCTCCTTACACCTTATCCTGCCCTTTCTCTCTCCTTTCACGTTATCCTGCCCTTTCTCTCTCCTTTCACCTTCTCCTGCCCCTCTCTCTCCTTTCACCTTCTCCTGCCCTTTCTCTCCCCTTTCACCTTCTCCTGCCCCTCTCTCTCCTTTCACCTTCTCCTGCCCTCTCTCTCATTTCACCTTCTCCTGCCCTCTCTCTCCTTTCACCTTCTCCTGCCCCTCTCTCTCATTTCACCTTCTCCTGCCCTCTCTCTCTCCTTTCACCTTCTCCTGCCCTCTCTCTCTCCTTTCACCTTATCCTGCCCTCTCTCTCCTTTCACCTTATCCTGCCCTGTCTCCTTACACCTTCTCCTGCCCTCTCTCTCCTTTCACCTTCTCCTGCCCCTCTCTCTCATTTCACCTTCTCCTGCCCTCTCTCTCCTTTCACCTTCTCATGCCCTGTCTCCTTACATCTTCTCCTGCCCTTTCTCTCTCCTTTCACCTTCTCCTGCCCCTCTCTCTCCTTTCACCTTCTCCTGCCCTTTCTCTCCCCTTTCACCTTCTCCTGCCCTCTCTCTCATTTCACCTTCTCCTGCCCTTTCTCTCCCCTTTCACCTTCTCCTGCCCTCTCTCTCATTTCACCTTCTCCTGCCCTTTCTCTCCCCTTTCACCTTCTCCTGCCCTCTCTCTCATTTCACCTTCTCCTACCCTCTCTCTCTCTCTCATTTCACCTTCTCCTGCCCTTTCTTTCCCCTTTCACCTACTCCTGCCCTCTCTCTCTCCTTCCACCTTCTCCTGCCCTCTCTCTCTCCTTTCACCTTCTCCTGCCCTCTCTCTCATTTCACCTTCTCCTGCCCTTTCTGTCCCCTTTCACCTTCTCCTGCCCTCTCTCTCATTTCACCTTCTCCTGCCCTTTCTCTCCCCTTTCACCTTCTCCTGCCCTCTCTCTCATTTCACCTTCTCCTGCCCTCTCTCTCTCTCTCATTTCACCTTCTCCTGCCCTTTCTCTCCCCTTTCACCTTCTCCTGCCCTCTCTCTCATTTCACCTTCTCCTGCCCTCTCTCTCCCCTTTCACCTTCTCCTACCCTCTCTCTCCTTTCACCTTCTCCTACCCTCTCTCTCCTTTCACCTTCTCCTGCCCTCTCTCTCCTTTCACCTTCTCCTGCCCTCTCTCCCCTTTCACCTTCTCCTGCCCTCTCTCTCCTTTTATCCTACCTCTTCTCCCTCTGCCTCCATCTGTTATTTGCTAATTAACAAACCACAAGTGAACCAAACGTTAGCTAGCGATGACGCAATACCCCATTTTCCACTTGCTTCACTGTCTATCACATCCCCAGATCAATTCCCATCCATTGATATCGCAGAAGTTTCACCTAAATCTACCAATCAGTTCCACTGATTCCTCACAAATCAATTCTCTCACCAGCCGAACAGTTCTTTCCCTTCCCTCCCGCTCCCATCCCCCCGCTCGTTAATCACACCCAAACACACGTCGACAAAGACATGAGAATCAACCAGAGAGGTGGCGGTAATAATGACAGAGCTCTAAAGACTATACTCTACTCACCCCCTGTGTGCTCTGCTGCACTAGCACCTGTGTTAAGCCCTGTGGCTCGAAGCTCCCCCACTTAACACTCTCTGTAGTGTCCACTGAGCTGCCGGGAGGAGATCTCCAAGCCCCTCTCTACTCTTTACTTCCCCTGTCCTGGGCTAGACAGCTGTGGGGGCTTCGATGTGTAAACCCCCCTTCTCCCTCTCTGCCTACCCTCTTTCCTTCCCTCTCTCCATCTCTCCCCCCTCTTTCTTCTCCCCCTCTCTCCCCCCTCTCTGTCTTTCTCCTACTATCACACTCTCTCTCTCACTCTCTCTTTCTCACCCTCGCCGAATCTCTCTCTCTATCTCTCTCTCTTCCTTCCTCTCCCCTTCCCTCTCTATTCCCCCCTCTCTTTCTCCCTCCCTCTCTACCTCTCCCTCTCGCCCTCCCTCCCTCCCTCCATGCAGCTGGTGTTGGTGGAACCTTGACCCTTATTAGTTCTGACATGCAGGAGCACTGATTCTGTAAAGGTTGTGACCCCTCAAAGTAGGCCTTGGCAAGGCTTAGTCCAGAGAGACTCACACATCTGCGTGCCCCAGTCCTGTTCCACAGAGCTGCGATTGTCCCACTGTGTATGCTCACATCCCCTTCACACACACACACACACACATACGGGTATACACGGAAATTTATACACTTACACAGGTGTACACGCACATATGCACACACACACATACAGGATTACACATGCAAACAAATTGACACATTACGAGCGTACACACACACGCGCACACACACGCGCTCACACACACGCGCACACACACACACACGCACCCACACACACACACACACACACACACACACACACACACACACACACACACACACACACACACACACACACACACACACACACACACACACACACACACACACACACACACACACACCCTCCCCACCAACCCCTCCACTGGCCCTGCATTCAACATGCTGACAACATCCCCTCCCTCCTCCTCCCCCTCCTCTTCTTTCCCTCCTCTTCTTCCCAAACTGCACCAACTGACCGCGCGGCTTCAAGGGCCTCAGATGTGCAGTGAGAGAAATCGCCTTTAATTGGACTACTGCTGCAAGGCTTGGGAAAAGACCTGCTCCCCATTCTTTCTCTCTCTCTCTCTCTGTTTTTACTATTTCTCTCTCTCTCTTTCTCCCTCTCTCTCTCTGGTTCTGTCTTCTCTCCCTCTCTGGTTCTGTCTTCTCTCCCTCTCCCTCTCTGGCTCTGTCTTCTCTCCCTCTCTGGCTCTGTCTTCTCTCCCTCTCTGGCTCTGTTTTCTCTCCCTCTCTGGCTCTGTCTTCTCTCCCTCTCTGGCTATGTCTTCTCTCCCTCTCTCTATACTATTTTGTAGTGGTGCAACACAACAATTGTTGGCATTCGGCTCTGCCACCAGACCACTCCATCAGGCCCTGTTGACCCCTACACCCCTGAGGTCACAGTGGCCAGCGGGTTGCCCTCATTAGTGCCGGGGGGTACTCACCTCTGCCTGGCTGGCTGTCACCATGTACCCCCTGTACCTCCTGGACCTATAGTCTCCTGTAGAGAGCCACGACCACACAGGAGCAGTGTCTACTGATCCAGCACCACCAAGGACCCGAAGAATAGTAGCTGCTGCGTGTACTAATGAGGAAAATAATAAACTAAACTAATCTCACATAAACACCCACCTTATAAGTCTACTCTGATTCTACATCATTAAAGATCATTCATCCATATTCATTTCCAGGTCCACCTTCAACACATCAACACACACACACCTCTTTGTCCCACCAGTTCTCTTTTCCTGGTGGAAGAAACGATTGGGAGAGGGAAAGGGGGTTAGATGGAGGGAGGGAGGGCCCTCATATCCTTTTGAATAGACGTGTGAACAAAAGCCTGTTCAAACTGTCGGGGGTAGAGCCTTGGGTGTTTACTGCTCTTGTATCTATAACCAACAAATCAAGACTTTGGCCCCCTCCGCCGCTTCCCCTCACCCCCGTGCCCTTCCATGGCCTCCTCCATCACTGTATTGGGAACAGCAAATTAAGGACCGGTCCATCTGGGTGTTATGACCAATTACGGGGGAAGCTGTCAGCCCAGATTAGAGCCTGATGAGGAAGGAGGGCGTATGAGGGGTTATTTTATTAGAGAGATACCAGGAGAAGGGATAGAAAGTGATGGGGGAGAGAGATGTGATGGGGTGGGAGAGAAAGAGAGGGATGGGGATCGAGAGAGATGGGAGAGAGGGATAGAGAGAGGCTCTGTGTGTGTGTGTGCGTGGTGCGTGCGTGCATGCGAGAGAGAGAGAGAAGATGGATAGATGGATGGATTGAGAGTATGGAGAGAGAGATGGGAGAGAGGGATAGAGAGAAGCTCTGTGTGTGTGTGTGCGTGGTGCGTGCGTGCGTGCATGCGAGAGAGAGGAGATGGATAGATGGATGGATTGAGAGTATGGAGAGAGAGAGGGTGAGAGAACAAGAAGGAGAGAGATGGGGAGAGAGAGAGCGAGAGAGAAAGAGCGAGAGAGAGGAGAGAGCAAGAGAGAGAGCGAGAGAGAGAAAGAGAGAGAGGTCTATGGTGGACTATCGTTGTTCTTACACTTTGAGACTTTATAAGATCCTAAGGATACTTGGGGAATATACATTATCTGGATTTAGGCCTGGATATGTTTAGGCTTAAGTGATCCACGGTGGTGTAGCGGTCCCTGGAGAAGTGTGTATACTCAAATGATTAACAAAAACAATCCAAAGGCCCCGCCCGGGTAAGGAAAGGTGCCCTGTGTGAAACAATTCTACGGAGAAACAGTGACTGACACTTTCAGTCAGGCCAACCCAAGCTGAACTGTGCAGTAGGCGAATGGCAGGTTTACCATTGAAACAGATACATATCAAGAAGTCACAGGTTTACGATTTGTCACATCTTTTTCAGGTTTTCACACTTTTTATCAGAAAAACAAGCACTGTTGTTGGTTTAGCAGTGTCTCTGTAGCACATGAGTTTGAGTTTGCAAAATAAATGGCCCGGCTACTGGATTGACTCAAAAAAAATCCTGATATCATTCTGACAGGTAAGCACGGTCTACGTTGTAGCTACTGTAGTAGACATTCAACATGTATCAATTTACCTCTCGTCACGTCAGCCATTGCAGACCTTAGAGAGCCATTTATAACTTCTAAGAAATGTCCAGATCAACTAGCCCATGTCTGCTAATGTTTTTTTAGCTAGATTTTTCAGCCCATAGATTGTGTTGTAATACTTGACTCACTCAAATGTCAGAAGAGTACACAATAGACATGACAAATGTATGGAATAGCAAGAAATTTGCTTTAAAAGATGTTACATTTTCTCTGCACCCCATGACACAATGTGTAGAATTGCAGGAAATAAGCTTGAATTAAACCTGTGGATGTTCCCTAACGCTGGAAGGTGGGCCTGAGTGTACTTAGTGCCCTTCCCTATTGTCTCTGCTCACTGGCATAAGCAATGATTTTCTGTAGCATTTTCTCCGGACAGCTTTCCTCTCTTTGGGGGACTCTAACAAAGGAACCGTCATTCACTTTTTGCTCCATCGGAATGCTGAAAGACCCATCAACCAAAACCCCTCCTTCCTCCCCCTATTCCTCATCCCCCATCCTGCCTTTCTCTCGCTTCTTTTTGAGGGCTCCCAATTTGCAAAGGCCAGGTGTGCCTGGACCCAGAGTTAGCCAGCGAGAGGGGTTGGTGAGGGGGTGAGGTGGTGAGCGGGTGGTGGGCCCCACAAAGGGGGTTCCACAAAGGGGGTTCCACAAAGGGGGTTCCACGAGCGTTGCTGAGAGCACTGGTGTGGACTGTTCTCTGGTCCAGTGGTGGGGTAGCGACTCGCTACTGGCGATGGTACAGGATCAGAAGCTGGGTGGGTGGATGACAAGGGGAGAGGGGTGAGGGGTGAGGGGAGAGCAGGGACAAACTAATTGGCACTAATTGAATTGGATGTGCCGATCAGATAGGGAAGCCGTGGAGGTAATCTGAAGTGTCACAGCAGATAACGCCGGGCCGGCCCAGAGTGTCCGCCTCATACAGCAGTCTGTAACATAGCCTGAGAGAGGGCACTGGCCTCCTTTGTCGTCGCCACAATAGGGAGGCGAGCGGGACCTGGCAGTTACAGAGAGGAGCGCTGGGCTCCACAGGTTAGGGAGGAAAGCGGGGAGAGGGGGGAGAGGGGGGAGTTTGGACCAGCATTTGTCAGATGTTTTAAACTTCAGTTTAACTCAGCTTGGTAAAGTAAACTTGGGTTTAATTTAGCTCTCCTTAAATCCTTTGAATTGATGTGATCAGCATTGTTTATTGGGTAGTGGAGAAGTCTTGTGAGAGTTTATGGAAATGTATTTCCACTACGCACTGAGGGGGACATAGAAACATGCAAATGGTGTAAGAAAAAGAGAGTGAGCGAGAGGTTTAGAAACCACAAGATGAATTGTGTGTGTGATGAGGGAGAGAGAGGGAGAGAGAGAGAGAGAGAGAGAGAGAGAGAGAGAGAGAGAGAGAGAGAGAGAGAGGGAGAGGGAGAGAAGCACAGCAAAGCCACTAAACCTCACAGAGGTAGGTGGAGACATGGAGCCCACCGCTCCTCTCTGTAACCGCCAGGGTGGAGACCATGGAGTCAAGGCCAACTCGAACCCACACCCACTCCCTATAAAAACACTTTTTTAAAGAGAGCAAGAGAGGAGAGAGAGAGAGAGTTTTAGCCCTAGAAAAGAGAGAGGTGGAAGAGAGAGTTAAGGTTTGTTTCGCTGTGTTTTCGATTCTCTTGTTATGTTGCCTGCCAATCAATCATCCAGTAGTGTCTGAAATTGCAGTCTGCCCCAAAGAAAAATAACATATTAATTGGCAAGCAATGAAGAAAAAAAAAATAATGTAAAAAATTTGACTTAATGTCTAACAAATATACAGGCCTTTACACAACATACAAACCTAAAGAGAATTATCAAGGAATCGTCCTTGGTTTGGAGGAATTAGTCTGGTGAAAACAGGGATCACCAGGTCCAAGGAGACTTTTTATTTGTTTTGTATGGCCATGACATTTTTCCCATTAAAAAGATGAGCTTTCAATGTATTGCATTGATGCCAGCGCAGGAAGAAGCTCAATATGTCATTTTAAACTTGTATTCCTTGCCTCACAATCCCTTTTATACGGACCCAGACTCATTTACCTTCTGAAAGGATTATGAGATTGAAAATAGGGGGGAGAGGGGGGGGTTCACTGTGGACAGATGTATGTGATGTGTGAGCTTTGATGATTTCTCTGTCGACTTTTTGTTGTTGTTGTGAAGGAGTCACAAAGGTGTTGGAGTGACACACAAGTTACACAAGCATAAAAACAGCACAATGTGTAGTTTGACCCGATATTGTGAACATTTTGTAAAGTTTATATGAGAGATGTAGACCTGTACACTGTCCAAAAAAGTGTACAAATCCACAACTGAGGCTAAATGCAACAATAGAGAGGACACAATTAGCTACAAAATACACACAGAACAAAAATATAAACACAACACGAAAAGTGTTGGTATCGTGTTTCATGAGTTGATATAAAATTATCCCTGAAATGTTCCATACGCACAAAAAGCGTGTTTCTCTAAAATGTTGTGCGCAAATTTGTTTACATCCATGTTAGTGAGCATTTCATCTTTGCCACGATAATCCATCCACCTGACAGGTGTGGCATATCAAGAAGCTGATTAAACAGCATGATCATTACACAGTTGCACCTCGTTCTGGGGACAATAAAAGGCCATTCTAAAACGTGCACAATGCCACAGATGCCTGCATTTTGAGGGAGCAGGCAATTGGCATATTGACTGCAGGAATGTCCACCAGAGCTGTAGCTAGAGAATGTAATGTTCATTTCTCTACCATAAGCAATGTCGTTTTAGAGAATTGGGCAGTACGTCCAACCGGCCTCACAAGCACAGACCACGTGTAACCACACCAGCCCAGGACCTCCACATCCGGTTTCTTCACCTGCGGGCTCGTCTAAGACCAGCCACGAGGACAGCTGATGAAACGGCGGGTTTGCACAAACGGTCAGAAATCGTCTCGCGGTAGCTCATCTGCGTGTTCGCCGTCCTCACCAGGGTCTTGACCCCGACTGAAGTTCGGCGTCGTAACCGACTTCAGTGGGCAAACGCTCACCTCCGATGGCCACTGGTATGCTGGAGAAGTGTGCTCTTCAAGGATGAATCCCGGTTCCAACTGTACCGGGCAGATGGCAGACAGAGCGTATGGCGTCAGGTGGACGAGTGGTTTGCTGATGTCAGCATTGTGAACAGAGTGCCCCATGGTGGTGGTGGAGTTATGGTATAGGCAGGCATAAGCTACGGACAACGAACACAATAGAGCCCTTTCTGTGTTCGTGAACATTGCCACCAACTTGCATGAGGGCAAGTTGGTGGCAGAACAAAGGAGAGTTCTGATAGAATACCAACAAAAAAATGTCTCTATTTGCATGTTACTTACGAGTACATTTCACACTACTTTTGGATTATAAGGAGATTTTAAGGCTTTTATGAATGCCCTCCTTAAAAATATCATGTTTGTGTCATCATCGCAAATCAACTGCCCTAAACTTAAAAAAACACCCCCAACTTCAATCAGTAAAATGGCAATTTGTCTAGCTTCTGCCACAGCCGATGTCAATGAGCGTTAGCATTCTAGCTAACAACTGCTGCAGCCAAAATAGTTATTTTGCAAAGATCACAACCAAATATAATCTTAGCGACTGTTCAAGCAAGAATCAAAACATAATTGTAAGCGTATGAGAAGCCCAAAATGGGCGCAGATGGCGATGACTTTCTTACTGACGCTAAGAGTTATGTGACATCAGTGTGTCGTGTACTGGAAAAGGGTGTATTGCATTTATCAATGGCAATTTGAATGCCCAGAGATACCGTGACGAGATCCTGAGGACCCCTGTTGTTCCATTTACCCGCCATGCCGCAAGGATCTGTACACAATTCCTGGAAGATGAAAATGTCCTAGTTCTTCCATGGCATGCATTCTCAATGGGTGACAAAAAAACAGCCCCAGACCATTATTCATCCTCCACCAAACTTTACAGTTGGCACTGTGAATTCAGGCAGGTAGTATTCTTCTGGCATCCGCCAAACCCAGATTAGTCCGTCATACTGCCAGATGGTGAAGAGTGATTCACCACTACAGAGAACGCGTTTCCACTGCTCCAGAGTCCAATGGCGGCAAGCTTTACACCACTCCAACCGACTCTTGGCATTAAGCATGGTGATCTTAGGCTTGTGTGTGCGGCTGCTTGGCCATGGAAACACATTTCATGAAGCTCCCGACCAATAGTTATTGTGCTGAAGTTGCTTCCAAAGACAGTTTGAAACTCGTAATGAGGTCAGGCGATGGACAGCACTCGGCAGTCCCGTTCTGTGAGCTTGTGTGGCCTACCATTTCATGGCTGAATCATTGTTGATCCTAGACGTTTCCACTTCACAATAACAGCACTTACAATTGACCGGGACAGTTCTAGCAGGGCAGAAATTTGACAAACTGACTTGTTGGAAAGGTGGCATCCTATATGACGATGCAACGTTGAAACTTACTGAGCTCTACAGTAAGTCCATTCTCCTGCCAATGTTTGTCTATGAAGATTGCCTGGCTGTGTGCTTGATTTTATACACCTGTCAGCAACAGGTGTGGCAAAAAAAACAAGAATCCACTAATTTGGGGTGTCCACATACTATTGTATATACTGTGTAGTGTATTTCAGGATGTTGTGTATACCTGGAAATAATCAGACTTCATGTAACCATAACAGTTTTTAAAACATAGCTTGCCCAGAAAAAGTGATCTCTTGGTACATCACACTCCGGGTATGGGATAAGTTGAGCCGCAGGACAGGGTAAGTTAAGGCCGGTTGGATGTACTGCCAAATTCTCTAAATTTCAGTGCTGAATTAAATATTACCACTACCTTTTTAAAACCATGTCTATCTTTATTTTCCAAATACAATTCGATTGAGTACATGTTTAAGTGAATGACAACAGAGACAACATGGAATTGTATTAAATAGTTTGGGGTACAGGCCTCCCGAGTAGCGCAGCAGTCTGCATCACATTGCTTGAGGCGTCACTGCAGACCCGGGTTCGATCCCAGGCTGTGTCACAACCGGCCGTGACCGGGAGACCCATAGGGCGGCACACAATTGGCCCAGCATCGTCCGGGTTAGGGGAGGGTTTGGCCAGGGGGGGGCTTTAATTAGCTCATTGTGCTTTAGCGACTCCTTGTGGCGAGCCGAGCGCCTGCAGTCTGACTTCAGTCGTCAGTTGGACGGCGTTTCCTCCGACACATTGGTGCAGCTGGCTTCCAGGTTAAGAGGGCGGATGTTAAGAAGAGCGGTTTGGTCGGGTCATGTTTCGGAGGACGCATGACTCAACCTTCGCCTCTCCTGAGCCCGTTGGGGAGTTGCAGCGATGAGACAAGATCGCAATTGGATATCACAAAAAAGGAAGTATAAAATGTTTTCAACATTTTTGGGGTAGGCCTCGTCTCAGAGGAAGGCTCCTCTGAGCCAGATGCTGACGACAGGCTGGAAGAGTGGTGATCCGATGACGGGCTTTTAGTTGGTGGTGGTGGTGGTGGGGAGGTGAAAGGTCATTGAAGACTGTTGCAAAACAGCAAGTGAGAGACGCAAGGGGTGAGTTGACATAAATAATCCCCTAGATTCATGCCCTAAGGTTGAAAGAACGGAAAGTGATTATTGCATGAGTGGGCCCTTAGGTTATTCAGAAAGCGCAGTGGAATTGCCTTAGTGTGCCATGCTCATAGGCTGAATTTAATAGGTGAATGTCCTTCAGCACGCTTGCTAATAGTGAAGGAGGAGGAGAGACGTGACGCTACGCTGACGAGGTCAATTTAATAACACTACCATGGAAATACCTGCTATTCTAATGAGGTAGTGTTAGACACTACCACAAAAATACCTGCTATGCCTGTGACATAGGAAGCGTTGTGAATTATATTGTGCTTACTGCGTAAATGTACAAGTGGCGAGCCATTCAGACCAGCCTTACAGATTGAACTACATTTCAACACAATCCTTTTTTGGTCTTGTAATCATTTGAAGCATCTTTTAAAACAGACTTAACACCTAACAAACACTTTGAACTTTTGTTTTTAGCACTTTGCATCTTTGAAGAACACCTGTGAAGAAAACACTTCAATTTGCTCAACTTGCCATTGGCTCAATCATTGGCTCAACTTAACCCAAGGTAAACAGTTTGACTATATCAGCCCACACAGCTACAGGGATGCACTTCCATGCTAGGTTTAGTACCTCATATTGAGGCTTATAGAGACAACAAATGATGTATAGAACAATCTTTAAATTATCTACTTTGGTTTGGATACAAGCATCACCTCAAACACAATAAATGTATTTGATTTGGTGAAAAATGTGTTTTTTTTGGACCGAACTTTGCTTAACACTTTTTCCATGTTTCCATAAAATGATGACCTCTTCCTAAATATTTGGTCAAATTATGAACGTATGGAAGGTAGACGACCATCAATCTTTTCCAACAATTATCACAACCTCTGTCAATGAGGACAATTGTAATGATCTGATGTATAGTATGAAACACATTGACATAGATAAATGCTAAGCAACCATGGAATATGGTTGTTTTTGTTAATCTAATAAAAAAAAATGTTTTACTCTTTATAAGTGTTTTCGCCTAACCACAACAACAATTGAATGCAACTTTTCAGAATTGACATAATAAAACCCATTGACCACTTCCCCAAACAAACATGATGTTGTGGTCTTTTCTCGCCCATTGACATGTGTCCCCCTCTTACTTCACTGTGCACTTCCTTGTTTACGCATCATCAAAAGGTGCCAAAGAAAGACAAGGGGCGAAGACAGTGCACTGCACACCAATGGGGACTAAAAAGATGCCCTCTTCAGCTCTGCATCTTTCTCTTCGAAACCAAAGAAAACCTTTCACACTGTTCCTCCCAATCCTTCTGTAGCAGTGCAAGCTTGTTTGAAAGAGAAGAATAGAATACATGGTGTGTGTGTGTGTGTGTGTGTGTGTGTGTGTGTATGCGTGCGTGCGTGAGAGATTCCCTAATGGTCCCCCCCCCCTCCCCTCCCGCCCTGCCTGTCTGTTGAGAGCCCTGGTCGGTCGGGCTGGTCTCAGGAATGCAGCCGGGCTCTTTCTTTCGTAGGGCTAAGTCAGTCAGCCTCTTGTGTGAAGCATGTCAAAACAAGCAGCCATCATTTCACCCTGGGCTGAGAAAAGCAGGCAGGCTAAGGGAGGAGTGTGGGAGGGATGAGGAGGGGTGAGGGCTGTCCTGCCCACTAAGGTCACCCGGCAATTAACCCCAAGAGGTGCTCCCTCACCCCCTGTCTCTCTCTCCTTACACACACATGTACTTCCTCAAGTCTCTCTCTATAATCCAGAGGACCTTCACAGCTGATCTCCCCCTCCCCTCCCTTCCCGCACCTCTGACCCCTGACCCCACGCACCTCTTTGAATGTCACATGACCGTGCAGGTGTGGAGAGGTCCCTGGCCTTGGACGACCCCCAATTAGTGACCATAATTAGTGCAGGGCCCTGATGGGTCTCAGAGCTGCTTTTCGGGAGGGGGGGTGGACAGGACAGTGATGCGTGGCTAAAGGTCTGGGTTCTACACACACATGCATAACACTAAGATTAAGATCACTTTATTTGTCAGTTGTGCACAATTATTGACGTTTTAAACCAACCCCTCCAAAATACACACATACGGTTTGGAGAGATTGAATTGAAGGGCTGCCATACTGGGCACCATTGGAGCAATTGTTGTCATGGGGGGGGGGTTAAGTGCCTTGCTCAAGGGCACAATGGCAGGCAATGGCATCTAGGATTTGATACCAGCAAAACTATGGTTAAGAGCTCACTTCACGTCAGACCTGGGGTTCGAACTGGCAAACCTTCCATTTTATGGCTCGTCTCTCTAACCACTAGGCTAACTGACACGCACGCACCCATGCACACAGGCCTAAACTGACTACATACTGGTTGAATCAATGTTGTTTCAATGTAATTTGGCAATGTATTGTGACGTGGAATCAACATGGAAAATGCATTACATTTGAAAAAAGTAATCAACCAGTACTGTTTTCATCTCATTTCAACCAACGTTGTAAACATTGAACACTGTAAACAACAGGTTGTTACCTCAATCGAATTTCAAAATAATCATCACAACTATGTATACGTTAAAAATGTGTTGAAAATTCCACAATACGGTATATAGTATAATATAGAGTATATTGTGTGGTTGAAATTAGGTTGAATTTTAGATTTGATTGAACATATTTTATTTTGTTGATAGTAAATGTTATTTTTGAATAATTTGTTTCAACGCCATGCTAGCAACTTAAATAAATAGTTGTTTTTTTCCATAAAATTTGAAGGAACAGCAACAATTTCTACCTGAACAGTGACTGGTAATGCACTTCAGTTCAATTGAGTCTACCATCCAGATGTCCACCTCTGCATACGCTTCTTAGTCTGGAAGCAAGTTGTGTTCATTTCGGCTTAGCTATCATGGTAACACAATTAGACATTGATCAGATGCCATACTAAGTTGCGTAGACTACCTAAATAACATTGACTAGTTGAAAGTAACTTCAGAGTGAGGTTGGGTTTATGTAGGCTACATTGACATCTGATTTGCCCAAAGGACACATTCATTTCCATATGTAAATAGGTGTACTATCATTCATCCATGGTTGATTGGATGGTTAGCCCTATAAATAGGAAACCACTTTCGCGATATTAATAATAGATTATTACCTTTGGATATTTCCTTGTATATGAAGGATGGTTGGTTGGTTTAAAAATGCAATGTATAAGTTATTTACATGTTGGATTCAAGTATCCATCTCAACCAAAAATCTAAGTTGAATTTAGTTTGCTTTAGTGCTATTCTTTAACTTTGATTTTTGGTTGAGATTGAGACGTGAATCAAGCATATCAATCATTAACTTGTAGACAAACTGGATATTGAATTGTGAATGCAACCAAATATCAACATTTGAAGGAGATGTATATTCTGCTTGGATAGTATATGTACTGTATATTACCAATACAGTATATAATAGACAATATCCAAAGTTGAAAGTGTATTATTAATATCATTATTTTGTCATCCTATTTATAGGGCTAATGGTAACCACTTCTAAACTTCCAAAGATCTAATCAACCATGGACCATAGCCTTCATACTGAACCGGGCCGGATCAAGAAACCATAGTCCCCTGGGCTTTGTTTCTATTTGTTCTACAGACCGATTATCCTTTTCTTTTCAGCAGTAGGCATTGGCTTTCCAAAACTGTCCGCTTTTATTATGCAAATGGACAACCGACAGCCGCAACCAACCACGGAAATATCTTCAATATATGGCAGTTCCCATTCAAGTCAGGACTGGCATCCATTGCTAGTGCACCCATGAGTTTAACAGTCAAAAGGTTACAGAACCCTTCTATGGATTATATGTCTATGGTCAACACACAACAAGCTGTATATTTGGCGGGCATGCTGCCCAAACTGTGGCCTTCCCGACTGTAAGCATGCAGGTAAATGCACAAATAAAGGGAACACTTGAGTAAACAGTTATGCAAAGTATATGTTATGGTGGGGGGTGCATTTTCCTGGCATGGTTTAGGTCTACTTGTAGAATCTATGCCAAAGGCGCATTGAAGCTGTTCTGGGAGCTCGTATTGGCCAAATACCTTTTTTAGAAACTTTATGATGATGTTTCCTTTATTTTGGCAGATACCTGTTTGTGCTTGTGATAAAACTTAAATCGGTTTTCCTTTTATAAACTATTGATCCTCTGTAGCAAAATGTTGCTCTCTGCTGTATTTTGAACATTGAGAGCGGGCTCCTGTGGTTGGATAAAAAATAATATGGAAATATATAATTTTTTTGGGGGGGACGCCTCTTGGGCCCAGCCCGTGACTCACACAATTGACCAGTCATAATTTTTTTGTTGTGCAGTTGATTATTTAGTTTTTATTAATCAGTTCCCCAATCATGGCAGGGCCCCCCATTTAATCACGTGGGCCTCCTACCTCCTCTCCTCCCCCATCTGATGTTTAGCAGAGCGGCAGCAGCAGGCTGTCTACACTCATTGAGAGTGGGCTCCTGAGTCCTCCTGTGGTTGGCAGTTCCAATAAATAAATACAAATACAATATATATACTACATATCTAATATATACAGTATTTCCTTTATTGATTTTGTAAAATGGGCCTGGACCCTGGAGCTTCAGCCCCGGTGTGCCCCTGCATTAATCCAGCCCCGCCTACAGTACATAAACCCAACCTCACTCCAAATTAACTTTCACATACAGCTTGTTAAAGAAGAGTTATAGGAGTTACTTTCAACTATTCCATGTGAGTTATGTAGTCTACGCAAAATGAGTTGAGGCCGATCCATGTCTAAATGGGTTGACACTATGTCTGAGCTGAATCAAACATATCTTGTTTCCGGGATCTGAGTAGGACACAGAGGTAGGCATCTGGATGGTGGACTTGTTCTCACTGTGTGCACTACCCCTCATATACCAGTAGGAGTCAAATGTTCAATTGGGAATTGTTGGACTGTGGCTTCACACTTAATTTCAATATTCCTCTTTATTTAGGTTGATGTCATGACGTTGAAACAATGACGTTTTCAAACATACCATTTTACTACCAACATTGAAACAAGATCAAATCAAATATGAAATTCTATATAACCACCTGATATATATATATATATATATATATAGGAATAACAGGAATAAAATGATTTCTAACATTTCTTTGTGTAATTTTCAACATAATTTCAAGGTATACATAGTTGAAATCAGATTGATGTAAAAACCTGTTATTCAGGTTAAGTCAATGAATTTAAGTTTAAGTTTTACCCTAATTCAATGTTTACAACGCTGGTTGAAATCAGATGTAATCAACCAGTACTGTTTACCTTTTTCAAATCCAATGTATTTTCCACATTGATTCCACGTCGCAATAGATTGACAAATTACATTGAAACAACGTTGATTCAACAGCACTAGTTAATAGAACGAAGAAAAGTACATACAAGCAAAGATTACATTTGCTGATACTAATATTTTTCTAATCATTCCGATTACGACACCTTACAATAATATCATTTTTCCGGATTTAGCATCACTGTGAAGCGCAGTTGCGATGATAACTTTAGCCGCATGCAAGCCTGTTGCACTGGCCCGACAACCCATTAGTGTTTATCTTCTCTGCTTCCGTCCACTGCTACAGGGAGGGCTCCCCAGCTCCCCACCACCCTCCCTCCTTCCTTCCCTCCTCGCGAAACGGGCCACCCATCTGTTCTCCTTTCTCCTGGCCCTCGCCTTTTCCCCTCTCAAATAAAGGCGCCAATCATTTTAATTGGCACCCTGGAGTCAATTGTCCCTGTGTCACTGGAAAGGAGGAAGCGAGGAGAGGAGAGGACATCAATGATATATGAATGAAGTTTGCAATTCAGAGAGGGTATAGCTAGTGGCTAACTTATCAACCAGTATAATATTAAATATGTTTCCCCATTGAGCAAATGCTATAGCTTACATACAGGTCTTGATATTTAACAGTGGGTTTTCCATACAAATTAAGTATTTTCTTTACATTTTTTTTTTTCATTTAACGAGGAAAGTCAGTTAAGAACTAAATCTAATTTACAGTGATGGCATACACCGGCCAAACCTGGGCCAATTGTGTGCCGCCGTATGGGACAACCCAATCACGGCTGGATGTGATACAGTCTGGATTCGAAACAGTGTCTGTAGTGACACTTCCAGCACTGAAATGCAGTGCCTTCGACTGCTGCGCCACTCAGAAGTCAAGTGTTGCGATGAAAAGAAGAGACAGACAGAAAGACAATTACATAGACATATATTTATACGCATATGAATACAAATACATATACATATTATACAATATCTTGGCCTTTCAAGCCATAGAGCATGAAAACAGCTCTTTCAAACCAGAACACAAAAAAATGATCTTTAAATAAGTGCAATTTGTTAGAGACAAAGAATTGTAAAACATATATAAAGTTATTTTTTCCATCATCCTTTTTTTGTTTTGAGTAAAGATCACATGGTACTGACATGGAGATGGTTGTGCAAAGACCTATATATTTACATTGAGTTTGTTCTTCACTGTGAGTAATGTTGCCGGTTAACTCAACATGGTCAATTACAACTTTTACTTAGCCTGATCCCAGATCATTGTGTGCTTTTATCCAACAGCATGACAAATAATAGTTGGCCTAAGCACATACAGATCTGGAATCAGGTTACAACTTTCATGCCCAAAGGAATTACTGTACTGTATGGCCTATATAACCTTAGTTGTGCGTAAAAACAAAACACTGCCTCTGTATAATAATTTATTTTTTTTTCAAATAAAGAAACATTGCCACACAATCTCATAGGACTTAAACCATCAAACTCATGATACAATAGCACCGTGTAGATGGAGAGAGAGTGAGAGTGAGAGAGAACTGGGCCCATATTTACAAAGTGTCTCAAAATAGGAGTGCTGATCTAGGATCAGCATTCCTACTCTGAGATACTTTGGAAATATGGGCCCTGGAGAGAGCTTGAAGGAAGGGAGGGAACTACTGTATTCTCCAGGGTTGGGGTCAGTTTCATTTCAATGCTATTCAATTCAGAACCTAAAGCAAATTCCAAATCCAAATTGAAAAGCATTGGAATTATAGTGTACTTCCTGAATTGATGGGATTTTAAATGGAATTGAACTCTGGTATTCTTTACCCACAGTCAATTCTCTCTGGCATGGGTTTCTTTGTATATGATGCTGTATTTTCAGTGCCGCACGGTGTCAGGAGATTGCACATCACAAAATAAACAATTCCATTCAGTCAGTGAGCCCAGAGACATAGAAAGAGAGAAACTGTTTGATGCTGAGCTATTTGCTATGAAAGCATTATCATCTTCGACCCAGTAAGGCCAAGGGCTAGATTTTCTGATGTGGTGCCTTTGAATGTTGTTGTTTTTTCTTCATATGAAGCGTTGTGTGGTTTTGAACATGAGAATGGCCTCTTATTCAGTGCATCATTCACTATATAGCTTTTTAGTTTTGTGCTGCTTTTCCATGTGGTTACAACACTGCATTTGAACAAGTATAGCGTCTGTTGAACATGCAATACAAACACACGACTGACTGTACAGCTGCAGGAACGGGAGTTGTTATTGAAAGAGATGAGGGCCACATGACCGTTACTTCCCTTCAAGGTTAGTTATTATCTGAGGATGTTTTGAGTGGATGTGCTAGGTGAATATCAGAGTTGGATCCAGGTACTAAGACCTGAAGAAAAAAAAAAAATTGACATTGCAAGAGGAAATGCAGTAATTATTTCAAGGAATACCCCAAAACGAAACATAGGCTACTGTGTCTCACTCGCTCTGTATGAAGAGAGAATGCCTTGGGCAAAGCTGCAGGGGAGCAAACTGAAATAGTTTTGGGGGAAAGATAGAAAGAAACATAAAAAGAAGTAAAGCAGAAGTGTGAAGCTAGCCAGATAGCAGAAGTGTGAAGCTAGCCAGATAGCAGAAGTGTGAAGCTAGCCAAGTCAGCCAGGTCACCCCGTGATACAAGTCAGTATTCACATCCATGTATGTCCAAGGACGTTGGGAGATGACGTGGAAGTCGGCCACTAGGGCAACAGTGAGCGCTGTTATCTTCAAATAGGCATTGGCTTCTGATTTCAAAGGTTGCAAGTTCAAATCTAGCAAAAAAAAGTTTATTTTAAACCTATCCCAAACCTTAACACTTAACTTAACCATTCAGAGTTAACACCTAAACTTAACCCTAACATTAAAAATCCAAAGTTAATGCCTAAACCTTAAACACTTAGAAATTTGAAGTTTGCAACAACTTCAAAATTTGATGTTTAGAAACATGGATGAATGTCTAATTGTAATGTGAGACAGAGCCAGTTGAGCCGAGTAGTAGTGGTGCGAAGCTAGCCGAGCAGTAGAAGTTTGAAGCTAGCTAAGTTGCTTGCTCTCTGCCTGCCTGCCTCTCAGGTCCATCTCTCCCTTCAATATTTGATGGAGGACAGCTTGAATTATGGATGTTGCCTATTGAAAAAAAACTGTGTTCAACAACAGCCCCAGTAGAACCACGGCAACAAGACACAAACAAAGACGTTTCCACAACTACAAGACCCAAATCGGTGCTACACTACGACGAAAAAGGGACATTGGCTTAGTGGAACCCCCCGCAGCGCTCACTCTCCAGGTCATTGAGTGAGTGCATTGTTCAAGATGGATAAACAAAAAGCAAGAACGAGTGGTGCACAAAAAGAGTGCAAAAAAAGCTTGATCTTATCAAGCTCATGACAAATTACAGAAGATAACCAGTGCTTGAATTGGACTGAAATAGGTGCCGGTACTGTTTATATCTAGGTACAGTAGCTCCACAATACCTTTGAGCTAATATTCTATAAGAGGAACAGGAGCTCTAGCGGTAGAAGATTTGAGGTGCTGGTGCTCATCTCCGGTGAGCTCCTGGCCAAGTCAAGCACAGCACATTAGCAAAGCTACCACCTCGCCCTCGACTGATGAAACACCATCGCAGGTGGAAGCTAGTAGACCTACTTATGCAGGAGCTGGCTAGCACTAGCAGCCTCCCAGTCCCGACAGAGACCTCACTGCCTGGGCCCAGCAATGACAGTAGCCTTGCTCCTCCTCTACTTCTTCCTCCCCTCGAGAATAGTGACAGTTCCTCTAGTGAGCGTGCCGGCCTTGTTTCTCCTCCTTCTCTCCCCCAAAAAACCAAGCTGACGACTGCCAGAGACCCAGCGATGCTCAAATCAAATTTTATGAGAGCAACCCACCTTCTGTGAATAACTGGTAAACCTACGAGTGATGAGACGGATTGCCCCGTCAGCGTGTAGTCCGAGTTCCAATGTGTAATATAAATAGGTTACCAGCTAAATACTGTATTTAGCTTTACATACTGGTCTCATAGACTGGAAGTAACATAGTAAATGTAAATCCAGAACACTAAAATTAGTATGATATGTTACATTTGGTATGGACGGTTGCATAAGATAGAAGGTTACTTAAGGCACAAACGAAGCGGGTGTGGTTAGGTTAGTGCATAATGTGAACGTCAGCAACGCAAAGGTTGTGTGTGTTCATATCTCATCACGGACAATTTCAGAATTTTTGCAACTATTTACTACTTTTTTCTACTTCGCAGCTACTTAGCATGTTAGCTAACCCTTCTCCTAACCCTAACCCTTTTAGCTAACCCTTCTCCTAACCCTTTTAGCTAACCCTTCTCCTAACCCTAACCATTTTAGCTAACCCTTCTCCTAACCCTAACCCTTTTAGCTAACCCTTCTCCTAACCCTAACCATTTTAGCTAACCCTTCTCCTAACCCTAACCCTTTTAGCTAACCCTTCTCCTAACACTAACCATTTTAGCTAACCCTTCTCCTAACCCTAACCCTTTTAGCTAACCCTTCTCCTAACCCTAACCATTTTAGCTAACCCTTCTCCTAACCCTAACCCTTTTAACTAACCCTTCTCCTAACCCTAACCCTTTTAGCTAACCCTTCTCCTAACCCTAACCATTTTAGCTAACCCTTCTCCTAACCCTAACCCTTTTAGCTAACCCTTCTCCTAACCCTAACCATTTTAGCTAACCCTTCTCCTAACCCTAACCCTTTTAGCTAACCCTTCTCCTAACCCTAACCATTTTAGCTAACCCTTCTCCTAACCCTAACCCTTGTAGCTAACCCTTCTCCTAACCCTAACCATTTTAGCTAACCCTTCTCCTAACCCTAACCCTTTTAGCTAACCCTTCTCCTAACCCTAACCCTTTTAGCTAACCCTTCTCCTAACCCTAACCATTTTAGCTAACCCTTCTCCTAACCCTAACCCTTTTAGCTAACCCTTCTCCTAACCCTAACCATTTTAGCTAACCCTTCTCCTAACCCTAACCCTTTTAGCTAACCCTTCTCCTAACCCTAACCCTTTTAGCTAACCCTTCTCCTAACACTAACCATTTTAGCTAACCCTTCTCCTAACCCTAACCATTTTAGCTAACCCTTCTCCTAACCCTAACCCTTTTAGCTAACCCTTCTCCTAACACTAACCATTTTAGCTAACCCTTCTCCTAACCCTAACCCTTTTAGCTAACCCTTCTCCTAACCCTAACCATTTTAGCTAACCCTTCTCCTAACCCTAACCCTTTTAACTAACCCTTCTCCTAACCCTAACCCTTTTAGTTAACCCTTCTCCTAACCCTAACCATTTTAGCTAACCCTTCTCCTAACCCTAACCCTTTTAGCTAACCCTTCTCCTAACCCTAACCATTTTAGCTAACCCTTCTCCTAACCCTTTTAGCCTACCCTTCTCCTAACCCTAACCATTTTAGCTAACCCTTCTCCTAACCCTAACCCTTGTAGCTAACCCTTCTCCTAACCCTAACCATTTTAGCTAACCCTTCTCCTAACCCTAACCCTTTTAGCTAACCCTTCTCCTAACCCTAACCCTTTTAGCTAACCCTTCTCCTAACCCTAACCATTTTAGCTAACCCTTCTCCTAACCCTAACCCTTTTAGCTAACCCTTCTCCTAACCCTAACCATTTTAGCTAACCCTTCTCCTAACCCTAACCATTTTAGCTAACCCTTCTCCTAACCCTAACCCTTTTAGCTAACCCTTCTCCTAACCCTAACCCTTTTAGCTAACCCTTCTCCTAACACTAACCATTTTAGCTAACCCTTCTCCTAACCCTAACCCTTTTAGCTAACCCTTCTCCTAACCCTAACCCTTTTAGCTAACCCTTCTCCTAACCCTAACCCTTTTAGCTAACCCTTCTCCTAACACTAACCATTTTAGCTAACCCTTCTCCTAACCCTAACCCTTTTAGCTAACCCTTCTCCTAACCCTAACCATTTTAGCTAACCCTTCTCCTAACCATAACCCTTTTAGCTAAGCCTTCCCCTAACCCTAACTGGGGTGGCAGGTAGCCTAGTGGTTAGTCCATTGGGCCAGTAACTGTAAAGGTTGCTGGATTGAATCCCTGAGCTGACAAGGTAAAAAATATGTTGTTCTGCCCCTGAATAAGGCAGTTAACCCACTGTTCCCTGGTAGGGTGTCACTGTAAATAACATTTTGTTCTTAAATGACTTGCCTAGTTAATTAAATAACTTTTATTTTTAAATAGCCCCTAGTACTAGCTAACAGTTACAACAAATTAGTATTTGTAACAATGTGTAATTTGTAACATATTAAATGGATGATGGACATCCACGAATTAATACATACCAAACATAACATATCATGCTAAATTGACTCCTGAGTGGCGCAGCGGCCTAAGGCACTGCGTCTTAGTGCAAGAGGCATCCCTACAGTCCCTGGTTTGAATCCAGGCTGTATCACATCTGGCTGTGTTTGGGAGTCCCATAGGACGGAGCACAATTGACCCAGCATTGTCCGGGGTAGGCAGTCATTGTAAATAAGAATTTGTTCTTAACTGACTGGCCTAATTAAAATGTATTGGTTTTACGTACAAAACAATATGAAATGCTCTGAGATCACATTGAGCTATTAGTAGGCTAGTCTGCATAATGAAACAATCCCTAGTAAGCTATTGTTTTGACGGTGGACTGATTCTATTAATGCTCAATAATACACTGGTTTTAAGCCGCACAAACTTTTTACCCAAGCTGCGAGAGAGCACAAGGTAGGCTATAGACCTAACAGGACAGTTATATATTCAAACAATAATTTATTGGTTAGTATGCTGTTCATTTTACAATCTTCAATGTTTGAAGTTCCCACTTTGATTACTGAACAAGTAAATACATTATTGCCGCCAGCCAGCATTCTATATAGCAGCACTGCAACACTGCAGGCCTCTAGCTTCGTGAAACATAAACATTAGGGATGCACGATATATCGGTAAGCATATCGGAATCAGACGATATTAGCCAAAGATGCCAACATCGGCATCGGACCGATGTCTAGTTTAACACAAAACCGATGTCAAAGCTGACGTGCATACCTACATAACGTAGGTAGATGACGTGCATACCTATATAACGTAGGTAGATGACGTGCATACCTATATAAAACGTAGGTAGATGATGTAATGACGCCACGAAAAATACAGCGCTACACGTGCAACACGGCGTTCCTAACCGAGCCCACAATGTCTGCTGTGTGGATCTATTTTGGTGTTTCAAAGGAAGATATTTACACCGCTATTATTTCCCGAGGAGGGGAGAGAGTGAAATCGTTCAATACCACAAACCTAATTACTCATTTGAAAGTGCATCACCCCCAGACGTTCAGCAGAGAAAAAAAAGCAGAAAAAAAAACAAGCGCACACTTTCAACAACTAAACAAGTCGAGCAGTCATTTGAAAGAGTAGGAACATTTCAGCGAGACAGCTCAAAGGCGAAATCCATTGACGCCAAGATAATGGAATTCAATGCCCTTGACGATCAACAGTTCTCTGTCGTGGATGATGTTGGCTTTCCCCGACTGGTCGAGCACCTCGAGCCCCGGTACACACTACCAAGTAGGTGGTATTTTTCAGACGTAGCCCTACCGGAGTTACACTGTATCGTTGAAATGCACATCGATGAGCTACTTGCTATGGGCGTCACTGCTATTAACGTCATAACTGACATTTGGACCAGACATGTCAGCCCCATGAGCATTCTCAGTATGACAGCACCGTGGGTCAACAAAGATTTCGTACTGAGGAAAGCCATATTGCATGCTCAAGAATGGGCTGGTTCTCATACCGCTGCTGCCATTTCAATGGCATTTGAGAACATGTTTGAAACATGAACACACTCCTAGCGCCATTCGAAGAACTGACTTGAGAAATGAGCTCATCAACTGCGTCTGCAGCAGACGTGATACCCTCTGTCATGGCATTGAAACTCCTGCTCAACAAAACTGCTGACACGGACCGTGGGGTTAAAACTTGAAAAAGTCCTCTACTAGAGGCTGTGAACAAGCGATTCGATGGCATTCTCTCTGAGGCTCTTTACTGTGTCGCCACCATGCTCGATGCTAGGTACAAGGACCGCTACTTCGACGCAGACAAGAAACAGGGTTTACGTGAAATGTTACATACACAGCTGGACAAGATGGAAATGGACACAGTGACAGTGCCCACCGAGGAAGAGAGGCCACAGACGGACAGACAGAGCTGAAACTTCACTGCTTGACATGTATGATGAAATCCTGGTTGAGCATGAAACGACTGAACAAATGAACAACGAAACAGCACAGCAGGTAAGTGAAAGAAATAGGTTTTGATTATGTTTTACTGTTAATGGGGACATACGTAACTGCCAACAAAATAACCTTTTGGTTAGTGTGCGTGTGTGTGTGTGTGTGTGTGTGTGTGTGTGTGTGTGTGTGTGTGTGTGCGTGCGTGTGTTTCAACTATTTAACTGCACAAGAATGCTTCAAAGGCCGCTAAAATGTTAAATATCGGTTATCGGTATCGGGTTTTTTGGCAAAGAAAATATTTGATATCGGTATCGGCCAAAAACTTAATATCGGTGTATCCCTAATAAACGTTAGGCTTAACATGAGAAAATTACGACCAAACACTGTGGACTACCTCAGCGTTTATTTGTGAAGATGAAGTTGGCCATTTTTTATTGATGTCATCATGTAGCAACCAGGGACCTCACGAGAAGAAGAGATAGAGCCATCTTGAGCCCCCTATCTATGTGGCCTAGTGTGACTCCATGAAGAGAGTCAACTGACCTTAAAGGCAAGCAGATATGACTTAGGGAATTCAAATATGAATGGCCAGAGCATAGGGAAGAAAGTTGTCTGGTCACAGTCAATACGGCTCAGAGCTTCAGGTCTCTTTGGGCCAAATCAAAACATGTGTCCTCCTGCTTGTGTATGTTCAACAACTGAATCCAGAACCTGTAACTAACTCTTAAGCTGTCTTTTTAATTTGACCAGACAAGTTAGTTAAGAACAAATTCTTATTTACAATGACGGCCTAGGAACAGTGGGTTAACTGCCTTGTTCAGGGGCAGAACGACAGATTTTTAGCTTGGGGATTTGATCTACCAACCTTTGAGTTACTGGCCCAACACTCCAAGCAATAGGCTGCTACGTGCCATGTCAATGGGTAGTGGGTAGTCCGAATCCATTGCATTTAAAACTGTACCTATGGGAGAGTGACTGTAGGGAGGATTAGTAGTGCACCATATGGGGAAAAGGGTGCCATTTGTGATACAACCTGTGAATATCTGATATCTCAAGATCTCAAATAACTTTCATGAGAACAAACTTTCAACCAGAAAAAAAAAGGGAGAAAAATTGAAAAAGCTTCTAGGAACATAAAGTGCTTTATATCAAAGGTAAATTAATGGAAATCAAACATTGGATGAGTCTTGTGCACAGGAGAGTGTCTGGGAGGGAATAGCCAAATACCATTTAAATAATAACAACAAGAGAAGGGAAAAAGAAGCAAGTGGCTTTGAAAGTACCAATCTGAGAAAACATTTACATTAAAAACAGTTAAAAAGCAATGACGCGTACTGCATCCTGTGTGTGTTGACCTATCAGAACATCACACACAGAGTTCCATGAGATAAGGAGAAGTATTGATATGGACCGGTTAAGTAGGAATTGTCTGTCTGTGTGTCTGTCTGTGTGTCTGTCTCTGTGTCTGTCTGTCTGTCTGTCTGTCTGTCTGTCTGTCTGTCTGTCTGTCTGTCTGTCTGTCTCTGTCTGTCTGTCTGTGTCTCTGTCTGTCTGTCTGTGTCTCTGTCTGTCTGTCTGTCTGTCTGTCTGTCTGTCTGTCTGTCTGTGTCTGTCTGTGTCTGTCTATCTGTGTCTGTCTGTCTGTGTCTGTCTGTCTGTGTCTGTCTGTCTGTGTCTGTCTGTGTCTGTCTGTCTGTGTCTGTCTGTGTGTCTGTGCACCAAACCTAGGTGATCAACATTCAACCACAAGAGAATGAGTGGTGAATACCAGGTGATGCGGTAGTATACGTACCGGATAGATGGGTTGCATTTTATGTACACTAAAAACAAATACAAATCCCCCACCCCCCCATGATGATAAACCCTTTGTGTTCCAAAACATTCTGAGATTATCTGAACGGGGGTCGTCAGGGTAACCTGCTTGCTTTAAACTAGAGAGTAGTCTCTGTAGCCAATGGTAACGCATACTGCGGGCAAAGTGATACTGCTTCACTGGTGAATTACATATCAAGAGTTCATGTCATGGGAGGGGATAAAAGGTCAGTGGGTCAAGCTCATCAGGTTGACCTCGAATTTACTCCAGTTAATTGTACGACAAAACAACGTGAGGGTGTAGCGCAGAGCAGAGATGAAGCTAACAGCGCTATCGCTAACCCATTACTTTGGCGAGGACATATCCCCTGTACCTTTTCTTTTTATATTTCTTAGCATGGATTTGACCTAAGACTAGCTTTAGTTTACACACCATTTGTCCACATTTTAAAACACACACAGAACCAACCAAATAAAGAATTTACAGGAATCAGTGTTGGACACTATACAATACGAACTAATATTAGAAACTGCTAAAGTGTATGATTATTTTACTTAGAACGTTCTGGCAGAAAGCTGCCACACATGATGATTTTGCTGGGAAGTATGTAATGTATTGAAGGGGTAACTGGTTGCACTCCTTGTAATGTAATCTATAGACGATATTCAGTAGCAAGTAGCTGGAGAACGGGTGGGTACAGGGTGCAACCAATGACACAACACGGCTGCGCAAGGATAGCCCTGCTCCTTCTGAGGTGCACCTCCACCCAGCTGTCTGTCTGTCCATCCTTGTCAGCCAATCTTGGACAATGATGTTGGTGATCCAACCAACGACGGACAACAATGTTGGTGTGCGGATAGGTGGTGGTAGACCAGATGGAGGGACAGAGGGGGGAGTCATCCCAACCCCATCCCAAAACCCCAAGTAGCCGCCCCTTAGGAAACTGTCTTCTTCCCAGTCAGATCGCCATCCTTGGAGATCCTGTCCAGCCGCATGTAGGGTTCGAACGCAGAGGATCCACACCCATACCCGGATGCCAGTTCATGATGAGCACCCCCTAGCAGTGGCATGGAGAAGCACAGTGAGTGCGACGGCGGCACGCCCAGACGCGACGAGGGCGGAGTCCCACCCAGGGAGGGCAACGACAGCCCGAAAGTCCCGCCCATCCCATGAACGCCATTTCTCGGTGGTGTGCTGCTACCCGGCGAGGAGGAGGAGCCTCCGGGGCTGCCCAAAAGAGAGCCGTTTCCTGGGTGGTGGGTGCCCAGTAGGGGGTTGGGGGGCTGGGCGGAGAGGAGGCGCCCCTGCTCAAGGAGGCGCAGGATGTTACAGGTGGCCAGCGACTCGGAGGTGGAGGAGGAGCGCTTGTCAGAGTCTTTGGTTGTGTCTTTCTTCTGCTTGGTACGACGGTTCTGAAACCACACTTTGACCTGGAAGGACAGAAGAAGGGAGAGAAATGCTAAAGGGTTAAAACATGGTTTTATTAATGAAATGGTTTGGTTCACTAAAACAGCTGACAACAGGGTAAATAATAACTCTTACTTATGTACCGTTAAAACCATACAAACACATTATATTTTGTCACTTATCCAGAGCAGTTGGGGTTAAGGGCCTTGATCAAGGGAACATTGACACATTTTTTACCTAGTTGGCTGAGGGATTCGAATCAGCGACCTTTTGGTTACTGGCTCAAAGCTCTTAACTGCTAGGTCGCCCCAGACTCTTTCTCACTGATCATCTTAGCCATCACTGGATTTCAGTTCATTCTGTTAATGAAACTTTAATCCAGAAGTCCCATTGAGATGTAAAAGATCACATTTTCAAGGGAGTCTTTGTCAAGAAGGCAGCTCCAAATTGAGAGAGTTACCAAGGACAGGCTTTCAGTGGAGGCTAAGGTAAAGCACATGATATGCCCACAGTATGCACACGTTGGTGACACACGATACAAAAGTGCCTCGCCATCCATACACCCACAGACACAAGCATCATACATACAAAGGCAATCCCAAGTACACCTCATTGGATCAACACTGTTGTTTTCCTGACTGGGTTTTACCACGATTGGATGATTTTACCCTCATCTCTCTCACTAAGGTGCCTGATAGAGACTGGGGGGAGGAGTCCGTGTGCGATTGGAATGGAATGGGGACCTTGTCAGCCAGTGAAAGTTAGTTAGTGAATCTGTTTTTTGTCTATGAGTGCAAAGTATACAACACATTTCCCAAGTATGACAAAACTATAAGCACAGCAATAGCTTTGAAGGGAATATGGGGGGCTGGTGTTTGCTAAACCTGTTTCGACTGAGAGTCTAAGCAAGGACAAAGTGAATTGTTGTGCTGTGCTGTGATAGGTAGACAAGGCTACACAGTCAACTTCTCTACACAGCACACTGCGTGCCATTCGTGAGGGTAGCTCACTGAACATTGACTGTCCTTGTTTCTGGATGTTTCATTGATGCGCGAGTGCTTTAATGTATAGCGTGTGTGTGTGGAACTGTAGAGTTGTGGGGAGGGGGGGGGCAAGGCATATGCCACACACACAATACACAGGGAAAGGGGGGTCAGGGGAGATCAGATGCTTTTGCTCAGACACACGTCTTTGGGTGGACTTGGGTCGCCTATGAATTGAATTATCACCGATCTTTGCATGCTCTCACAAATGATTGGCCTTAATAGATTTCTGATTGATTTCTGATTGTGCTGTGACTTGGAGGTGGTCTATGCTTAATTGTACAAACTTTTTTTGAGTCACCCTCCTCCTGTGATTGGAGCATCCCCTAACTATGCTCTCTCTTTCGTTGCAGTTTTCGCCCTCTGCCTCCTTTATAACCTGGAGCAGGAGCACAAGACGCAGGCTGTCGGTCCAAACAGCGAAGGTCTGAGCTGCAGCGCTCTGGTCGGAGCCAACTCTTTGAGACAATTTATGTTTGATCCAAAAATGTGGTCGGAGGCGCTTTATGGATGGTGTGACGCAGGCCTAATTGATGCTCTATGCCACGTCGCCGTGCGCCTCTCAAATGTTGTAACAATGCGGAGGGCTCCGTGTAGCTCCGCATTTGCATGATTGGTTGACGGTAGGTGAGGGCGGGAGGTCCTGTATAAACACAAACTCACCTCCTTGACAACTTCATTCACAACAGCTCTGCTCGGCGAAGCGCAAGAAGTATGAATGCCCTGACTTTTGCAGAGACCATATCACCGCAAATGCTGCACGGCCAATGCGGACGTCGGATTGACCATGCAGCGCCTTTAAGTGGCGCCTGACCTAAACATAGTTCGCCCTGCGTTCAGAGCTGTCATTGTTTTTGTTGTAGGTCTTGCTCCAAGCGTCACTCCTCATGCTCCCCCGTGCCAGCGGTGATTGTGGCGCCGCCAGGCAGCTGTTATTCATATTTTTGATCAAGTTTCGCCTGGTGAATTGTATTGCTCATGACACCATTCAATGGGTGACCTGTCATGACACCATCCAATAGGTGACCTGTCAGGAACCTGTGATTTGTTGTATAAGAATTTGCCCCAAACATAACGCTTTGTATTCAGGACAAAAAGATCACGCAAACACGAGGCATGTATTGGAATATTTTTATTCCCTACAGGCCTCGTTCTTTTCACTGTCATTTGGGTTAATATTGTGGAGTAATTACAATGTTGCCTATCCATCCTCAGTTTTCTCATGATCAAAACCATTAAACTCTAACTGTTTTAAAATCACCATAATTTCCTTCTTCTCCAGCAACTGAGTTAGGAAGGAGGCCTGTATCTTTATATTGACTGGGAGTATTGATACACCATCCAAATCCTAATGAATAACTTCACCGTGCTCAAAGGGATATTCAGCGTCTATGTTTTTATATTTACACATCTACCAATCGGTGCAAATCGTTGCGAGGCATTGAAAAACCTCCCTGGTCTTTGTGGTTGAATCTGTGCTTGAAATTCACAACTCTATTGAGGGATCTTACATGTAGGATTTTATTTTAAAAAATCATGTTAACAATTATTATTGAACATGCAACTCGTGCAATGGAGGAGATCTTCGTGGGCTATACTCAGCCTTGTCTCAGGGTAGTAAGTTGGTCTGTTGACATCCCCCACAGTGTCTCCTGATCCCCCCCCCCCTCAGCCTCCAGTATCTATACTATAAAAGTCTATGTGCTGGGGACAGTCTGTTATATCTGGTGTAATTCTCCTGTCTTATCTGGCGTCCTGTGTAAATTTAAGTACGCTCCCTCTAATTCTCTCCCTCTCTCACCAGTCTTAGCGTCAACAGCGAAGAGGCGACTCCGGGATGCTGGCCTTCCAGGCAGAGTTCCTCTGTCCAGTTTCTGTTCTTTTGCCCATCTTAATCTTTTCTTTTTATTGGCCAGTCTGAGATATGGCTTTTTCTTTGCAACTCTGCCTAGAGGGCCAGGATCCTGGAGTCGCCTCTTCACTGTTGACGTTGAGACTGGTGTTTTGCGGGTACTATTTAATGAAGCTGCCAGTTGAGGACTTGTGAGGTGTCTGTTTCTCAAACTAGACACTCTAATGTACTTGTCCTCTTGCTCAGTTGTGCACCGGGGCCTCCCACTCCTCTTTCTATTCTGGTTAAAGCCAGTTTGCGCTGTTCTGTGAAGGGAGTAGTACACAGCGTTGTAGGAGATCTTCAATTTCTTTACAATTTCTCACATGGAATAGCCTTCATTCCTCAGAACAACAATAGACTGACGAGTTTCAGAAGAAAGGTTTTGAGCCTGTAATCGAACCCACAAATGCTGATGCTCCAGATACTCAACTACTCTAAAGAAGGCCAGTTTTATTGCTTCTTTAATCAGAACAGTTTTCAGCTGTGCTAACATAATTGCAAAATAGTTTTCTAATGATCAATTAGCCTTTTAAAATTATAAACTTGTATTAGCTAACACAACGTGCCATTGGAACACAGGAGTGATGGTTGCTGATAATGGGCCTCTGTACGCCTATGTAGATATTCCATAAAAAAATCTGCATTTTCCAGCTACAATAGTCATTTACAACATTAACAATGTCTACACTGTATTTCTGATCAATTTGGTGTTATTTTAATGGACAGAAAATTGCTTTTCATTCAAAAACAAGAACATTTCTAAGTGACCTCAAACTTTTGAACAGTAGTGTATATATCTTTATTATTATGGCTCTAGATTGCAGGGAAATAAGCTGTTTTGGGTATTTGAAAAATGCTAAATTCTCCAACCCCACAGCCATCCTCGCATACTTTCTGCCCCCCTCAGATTTTTGTGGTACACGACACCCCTGCATAGTATTCACATGCTCTGCGTCCATCAACGCATCGCCTGTTTATTTTGAGAACCCTGCTATCTAATCCAGCTAAAAAGGGAATATGGCCATTGGTACAGCAGACTGAGCACCAAGCGGCTTCCATTTTGCAGCTAGACACCATAAAGTGTTCATGTAATATTATTAACGTTTCACAACAATTTGCTGATTTGACAGTCAGGCAGAATAATGTAAGGATGTGGCTTTGAACATGCCATCTCTCAAGTCAGTGCACACGCCGTATAGCCTAGCCTACACACGGAGGAGGGGCTATTGTGGGTTGCGTTCCAATGGCAACCTACTCCTTATATAGTGCACTAGAGAATAGGGTTCCATTTGGAAAGCATCAATGATGAGTAGGACCTAGCTAACCTATATGATTAGCAGCAGCATGACAAGTACAGGACACACACAACACAATACGACCAAGGGCTGAGCTGCTGCATTCACATCACACACAGCAGTCACAGAGAGGTCATATGTATATAAAACATGCAACCGATGGCAACCACAGGACAGAAACCTCCCCAGTCCCTACCACAACTCTCTCTCTTTAACATTTACTCACACACATAATCTCTGGTAACCTTGAAGAGAGAGGGGAAATATTCAGACACTCTAGGAGGAGGACAACGGAGGTAGAATCAAGAAAAATATTAACTCGGTTAAAAGAGTCTGACTGGACAGGTGAAAGCTATATGATAGAACTGTTGTTTACAGGGTTGGGGTGCATTCCATTTCAATTCCAGTCAATTCAGGAAGTAAACTGAAATTCCAATTCTCTTCAATGCTTTTCAAATCAGGAAAGTGTGGAATTGGAATTCAGTTACATTTCTAAATTGACCTGAAATGGAATTGACCACAACCCTGAATAAAACTGTTGTTTACACCTGCGGTCCTGGTGGTTAGTTAAGTCTCAGGACGTCAGGTCACCGTCGTCTCAGCGGTTCCATTAGTATGTGTATAATGAGATTGGGAAGGGATCTTCCCCCGCTGAGAAGGACACTGATGCCACATCTTAGACATAGAGTAAAGACCTGGGCCTCAATCCACATAGTCTCTGTCTCGTCTTAACCCTCTTTATGTATATAGTGCATCTGCCTAAGCTAAAAAACACCACTTCCCACACCAGGGTTTCTCAAACCAAAACCTCAGATGGAGTCTTGTGTCCCTAATGCCTCCCCATTGGGTGAAAACCCACAATCACCGCTCTCCGCCTCCTCGGTGGGGCGTGGCTTAGCCAGGGACTGAGATGCGGGGAGGCTGGAGGGGGCCGGGCCGTTCATATCACAGTCGTCCGCTTGAGGAAAAACCCTGGGGTTTACAGGGGACTACTACAGGAGGGAAGGGGGGGGGGGGATTATGAAAAGAGAAAGAAAACAAATCTCTACCCTCTCGTACAAATACACTATTGGAAATAAATCCATCCTAATGAGATCCAGGGTTCAGAGCTAGGGCAGAGATTACAGAGAGAGAGAGGGGGGAGAGCGGCCTGGCAATGACCTGGATTTGCCCTGCAGCTCTCCCGCTCCTCTCTGCTCTGCTTGGGCACAGCCGGGGCACAGCCAGGGCAGAGCAAGGCTGGGCAGGGGTGGTTAGAACAGAGGTAGGAGAGGAGAGGATAGAGTAAAAGCAGAACATTCTGAATAGCTGGACTGCTACAGGATAGTAGGCCTGTGTCCACTACTACACACTCCATCTCACAACACAAGGGTTAGAGTAGAGCAGGTAGGGTAAAACAGAGTGTGCAGGTCAGAGCTGGATAGTCCTGAGTCCACTAGTACTAAACACTGCCAAACCACAACAACACAAGCAGAAAACAAGCAGGGATGGAGTGGTGTTAGTTTGAGCCACCTGCTAGGGCTAACTAACCCAGGGCAAAGGTCAACTGGGAGTCCATATGTGAGTCTACCGAACTGAAGCAGCTCAAGAGATGGATGTCACACTATTTACAGTCACATCAGCAACGCAACACCGGCTGGCTATACATGCAGACAGATAACCGGTGTCATGAATCGTTCTGATTGTGTCTAATGAAGACATCAAACCTACACATCAGAATGATTCATTAGAAAATGTAATGCTATAAAAATACATATATAAAGGATTAGGCTGGCCAAAATGTGGTAACACTTTTATCACCCTTTGTGTAGGATGACTTTGTTTCTAAGCCTCCATATAGTTCTTATGAAGGCTTTATCAATGCCCTATAAAGCTACTAAAGGCTGTAGTTGTGACCCAATAATTGGGTGTACTAGTGAGAAGCTAGTTAATCTCTTAAAAGAGAGTCTGTGGGGTGGAAAAGCCTAGCTCCATTAAGCAGGACGGACACCTGCTGACAATATTTCGAACACTTTCTGTGACCCTGGAAGAGGCTCAATGTTCCCCCGCGACCCCGCTGATCCTACACATGTGATGAACATCAGACCGCCTGGCCTCGGTCTAGGAGTACAATGACTTCGTTTTCTATAGCAAAACTGTATGACTGTATGGCCCTTTTCTATAGGGAAACTCTATGGTAACAATGACTTTATTTCCTATAAGAATACTGTATGGTAGCAATTACAAAATGTTCTCTATGGAAACGGTACGGTAACATTGTACATGGGTGAATATGACAAATGTTCCTTTTCCTTCACAGCCCTTCTCTCTCTATCTCCAATCCCACATTCTGTTCTAACACCTGGGACCTCATCCAAACACGGCCCCAGTTTCAATTTCTAACTCTTACCCCCTATATCTCCTACCCCCTATATCTCCTACCCCCTATCGCGTCATCTTTTTCACTTTTTTTCACCTGCTCATCCTCTCGCCCTCGTGCCCTTGCTCCTTTGCCCTCATCCCTCCCTCCCTCAATCCCTCCTTTGCATTACTGAAACACATGTCCAGGCAGGTTCAGCCAAGGGTCGACCCCATCTTAGCCACTCACTGGTAGATGTAGCTCCCTAATCCTCCTTAGCGCAAAAGCACTTGGGACTATTATTAGGCCCTCTGCTCCGTGCTCTGTCCCCCTCCCCATCCCGCCCACCCCCCCAGCCCGGGGGTGGGCCAAGCCCTTCGTCCTAAGGTCCTATGATGTCAAGGTTTAGATAAACCAATTCGGCTTGTTGTTCTTGCTAATCCAATGAGATAATTGCGTTATGCTATTTCCCGGTGAATGAAATGAAGGCCTTGCACACATGCACACACACATCCTTCAAAAGAGATTTGTTGCACCAAAAGAATATACATTACGAAAGCGTTTTGGAGACACCAAACAATGGTTGTGTAAACGTTTTTTGTGCAGATAATATCTCTGATGTATCACAAAAAAATATCAGTTGTGTCACAACGTTGTGTCAAATGTGTTGAACGTCAGTTTTACAACCTGAGACTGTACAAGGCCAGAGTAGGACATCAATCACTGGACATAAAATTCCTTAAACTCTTGATCACACTTTTAAAATAATGAATAGCCCGGCAATGAATAGACAATGCAACAACATTTGTAACTGGTTTAGGCCCACGTCTGTCTGTCTCCCTTCCTTCCTAAAAATGTGTCCTACTCTTTCAGCTTTTATACAATCCCTGCCTCTGTCTCGTCCTCTCTCTCATTCTCCTACATCTGTAGGACTACGTAATGCCCTGTGCCCTCCGTGCTCCAGACGACTAGCCAGACAATGTCTGGGAGTTACTGAGAACAATGCACAGCGAAAGACATTCAGATACACACACACACATACACTACATGGCCAAAAATATGTGGACGTCCCTTCAAATTAGTGGATTCGTCTATTTCAGCCACCGCCGTTGCTATCAGGTGTTTAAAATCGAGCACACCACCATTCAATCTCCATAGACAAACATTGACAGTAGAATGGCCCCGTACTGAAGAGCTCAGTGACTTTCAACATGGCACCATCATTGGCTGTTGTGAAGTGGAAACGTCTAGGAGCAACAACGGCTCAGCCACGAATTGGTAGACAACACAAGCTCAGAGAACGGGACCGCCGAGTGCTGAAGCGCATATCACGTAAAAATCATCTGTCCTCAGTTGCAACACTCACTACCAAGCTCCAAACTGTCTCTGGAAGCAATGTCAGCAAAATCGCTGTTTGTCGAGAGCTTCATGAAATGGGTTTCCATGGCCGAGCAGCCGCATACAAGCCTAAGATCACCATGCGCAATGCTGGATTGATGTAAAGCTCGCCACCATTGAACTTTGGAGCAGTGGAAAAGCGTTCTCTGGAGTGATACATCATGTTTCACCATCTGGTAGTCCGACGGACAAATCTGGGTTTGGCAGATGCCAGGAGAACACTTCCTGTCCCAATGCAAAGTGCCAACAGTAAAGTTTGGTGGATGAGGAATAATGGTCTGGGACTGTTTTTCATGGTTTGGACTAGGCCCTTTAGTTCCTTAAGGGAAATCTTAACGCTACAGCATACAATAACATTTTAGACGATTCTATGCTTCCAATTTAGTGTCAACAGTTTGTGGGTAAGGCCTTTTCCTGTTTCAGCATGACAATACCCATGTGGACAAAGTGAGGTCCATAAAGAAATGGTTTGTCAAGATTGATGTGGAAGAACTTGACTGGTCTGCACAGAGCCCTGACCTCAACCCCATTGAACACCTTTGGGATTAATTGGAACGCACACTGCAAGCCAGGCCTAATCGCCCAACATCCGTGCCCAACCTCACTATTGCTCTTGTGCCTGAATGGAAGCAAGTCGCAACAGCAATGTTCCAACATCTAGTGGAAAGCCTTCCCAAAAGAGTGGCAAATCCATATTAATGCCCATGATTTTGGAATGAGATGTTCGACAAGCAGGTGTCCACATACTATGTACATACATACATACACACACAGAGCGAGACAGAGTCTGAGAGAGAAAGGAGAGAGAGACACACACACTCAGACAGACACACACTCAGACCCCTGCTTTTTGCATCCTTGGTGATAGCCCAAGGCAACAAATGAAAGTCCCGACAGCAAAGCAATAAATGAGTGACAACAGCACAGACTAGTATATGTGAAGAATCTCAGGTTTTTTGTATTTTTCGTATTTTAACCTTTTTTTCTCCCCAATTTCATGTTATCTAATTGGCAGTCTTGTCCCATTGCTGCAACTCTTGTTCGAACTCGGGAGAGGCGAAAGTCAAGAGCCATGCGTTCCTCGAAATATTTCAAAAATTATAAGCATTGTACTTGGGACAAATCATTCACTAAACCCTAAACCTCAATTAAATATTGTAATAAATAATGTGGACATTGAGCAAGTGGAGGATACTAAACTGTTTGGTGTAACCCTGGATTGTAAAACTGTCATGTTCTAAAAATATTGATACAATGGTATCTTAGATGGGGAGAAGTCTGTCCGTAAAAAAAGTGCTGCTCTGCTTTGTCAACAAAACAAGTCCTACAGGCCCTAGTTTTGTTGCACCTGGACTACTGTTCAATCCTGTTATCAGGTGCCACAAAAAGAGACTTAGGAAAATTGCAATTGGCTCAGAACAGGGCAGCACGGCTGGCCCTTGGATGTACACAGAGAGCTAACCTTAATAATAAGCATGTCAATCTCTCCTGGCTCAAAGTGGAGGAGAGATTGACTTCATCACTACTTGTATTTGTGAGAGGTATTGATATATTGAATGCACCGAGTTGTCTGTTTGAACTACTGGCACACAGCTCTGACACCCATGCATACCCCACAAGACATGACAACCAAAGGTCTCTTCACAATCCCCAAATCCAGAACAGACTATGGGAGGTGCACGGTACTACAAAGAGTCATAACTAGATGAAACTCTATTCCACATCAAGTAACTCATGCCAGCATTAAAATTAGATTTCAAAAACAGATACAAATACAGCGGGGGCTGTGAAGCAACAAAAAACAAAGACACATGCATACAAACACGCGATAAGAAACACACATGTACACATAGATTTAGTGTTATAAATATATGGTAATAGAGTAGAGGCCTGAGGGGACACACTTAATATGTTGTGAAATCTGTTATGATAATATTGATTTTTAAATTATTTTTTAAATGCATTACTGCTTTTTTTTGCTGGACTCCAGGAAGAATCCATAATAAATACAAATACAAATGTGAAAATCCCAAAATGAGGTCATTAAAACTATATACCCTTCTTTAAATTATTGAATTGCAAATTTCAGTTTGCTTCCCGGTTTGACTGCTTCAACTCCAACTGACCCCAAAACCTGCTCTAGAAGCCCAACTGCTGCTGTTTCAAAAAAAAGAAGAGAGACACTGTACTACAGTATATATGGAAACTTTACATAGGCCCTGGAGTTATCCCTGGTCCGGTTATTCAACGTGGCTAGGGAAAACTCCTGGCCCCTGCACACATATGGCCACTCATGTACCCGTGGTGCACTAAGACGGTTACTGTGGGTCGGGTCTAAAGAGCTGAGCTCCCCAGAAGGAGAAGTGACAGAGGGATGTTTGTCAGCAGAGAAGGTATTAGTAGGGATGTCTGTGTGTATAGGATGTATAGCAAGCTGATGTTTCAAAACAGAGGTGTTATGCATCTTTTTTAATATGTCCTCGATCCTATCTCCTCACAGGGCTTTAGTAAGATTAGGATCAGATCCACTCTCTGGGTCTCTGCTCTCTCTATCTGTCAGTCCCTCTGCCTCTGTATCTCTCTCTCTCAAGCGCGAAGATCTAGGGTCAGTACAGCATAGAATAAATGAGCCCTTGTTTCGACAGTTTGTTTCCAGCATTTCATATCTGTTTTTATCTTGCATTCAGTTCTGCAGAATACAGGGTTGGAGGTTGCATACCACTCTAGACATGATCAACAATACACACACAAGCACTTACTGTACTTCACACACAAGTCTCTAAAACAAACATGGTTGTGGATGTTTTCCAGCAGCTCAAACGGCCCATCTGATTGTGCATGTTAGCAAGCTTTGCTGCCTTGAAAGATCAAAATACATCCAAATGTTTGGCCATAGCTGCTCGCTAAAAACATTTTGTCACTTGTCCCAGCCCGGGATTAAACCAGTTTTAAACACCCCCTTCCACCATTAAATCCGTGGCTTTTCCACAGATGGGCAGCAGAGAACAATATATTGATACATTGCAATGTAAGTAAAATGGTCCCTGGTGATGGTAAACTCAGTTGGGATGGGAAGAGTGTTGGGTAGGTAAAGAGAGGTTTCTGGGCAGCTATATGCATAACTGTCTCATTTCCCATAATCCAACCAGTTTTGAACAATAAAATAACGTAATAGTCAAGTTGAAATAACATGGAAACTATGTTGACACAACTTCTTTATGTCCAAAGGGGTTGAGAGCCTGTCAGGTGACAGATTACGATATATTGTCATCATTTAAACAAGAGTAAAAAGATAAACCCTCATTCGCTTAAGTATTTTGTAAAACATAATTGTTTCAGTCTAGACCATCATTTCAGTCAGAGGGAAAAGTCATTTCAGTAAATGGTGCTAAAAGTGTTGTCCTACCATGGCCACCACTTACCAATAAGACATCTCCATTCCTCCTAGGGCCACCACCCACCAATAAGACATCTCCATTCCTCCTAGGGCCACCACCCACCAATAAGACATCTCCATTCCTCCTAGGGCCACCACCCACCAATAAGACATCTCCATTCCTCCTAGGGCCACCACCCACCAATAAGACCTCTCCATTCCTCCTAGGGCCACCACTTACCAATAAGACATCTCCATTCCTCCTAGGGCCACCACTTACCAATAAGACATCTCCATTCCTCCTAGGGCCACCACTTACCAATAAGACATCTCCATTCCTCCTAGGGCCACCACTTACCAATAAGACATCTCCATTCCTCCTAGGGCCACCACTTACCAATAAGACATCTCCATTCCTCCTAGGGCCACCACTTACCAATAAGACATCTCCATTCCTCCTAGGGCCACCACCCACCAATAAGACATCTCCATTCCTCCTAGGGCCACCACTTACCAATAAGACATCTCCATTCCTCCTAGGGCCACCACTTACCAATAAGACATCTCCATTCCTCCTAGGGCCACCACTTACCAATAAGACATCTCCATTCCTCCTAGGGCCACCACTTACCAATAAGATATCTCCATTCCTCCTAGGGCCACCACCCACCAATAAGACATCTCCATTCCTCCTAGGGCCACCACTTACCAATAAGACATCTCCATTCCTCCTAGGGCCACCACTTACCAATAAGACATCTCCATTCCTCCTAGGGCCACCACTTACCAATAAGACATCTCCATTCCTCCTAGGGCCACCACTTACCAATAAGACCTCTCCATTCCTCCTAGGGCCACCACTTACCAATAAGATATCTCCATTCCTCCTAGGGCCACCACCCACCAATAAGACCTCTCCATTCCTCCTAGGGCCACCACCCACCAATAAGACCTCTCCATTCCTCCTAGGTCCACCACCCACCAATAAGACCTCTCCATTCTTCCTAGGTCCACCACCCACCAATAAGACATCTCCATTCCTCATAGGGCCACCACTTACCAATAAGACATCTCCATTCCTCCTAGGGCCACCACTTACCAATAAGACATCTCCATTCCTCCTAGGGCCACCACCCACCAATAAGACATCTCCATTCCTCATATGGCCACCACCCACCAATAAGACATCTCCATTCCTCCTAGGGCCACCACTTACCAATAAGACATCTCCATTCCTCCTAGGGCCACCACCCACCAATAAGACATCTCCATTCCTCCTAGGTCCACCACCCACCAATAAGACATCTCCATTCCTCCTAGGGCCACCACCCACCAATAAGACATCTCCATTCCTCCTAGGGCCACCACCCACCAATAAGACATCTCCATTCCTCCTAGGGCCACCACCCACCAATAAGACATCTCCATTCCTCCTAGGGCCACCACCCACCAATAAGACCTCTCCATTCCTCCTAGGGCCACCACCCACCAATAAGACATCTCCATTCCTCCTAGGGCCACCACCCACCAATAAGACCTCTCAATTCCTCCTAGGGCCACCACCCACCAATAAGACATCTCCATTCCTCCTAGGGCCACCACCCACCAATAAGACATCTCCATTCCTCCTAGGGCCACCACCCACCAATAAGACATCTCCATTCCTCCTAGGGCCACCACCCACCAATAAGATATCTTCATTCCTCACATTGTAGAATGTATAGCTTATGTACAGCCAAGTTCAAATTAAAAGGTAACATAATGAAAGCCATTAACATTTCTCGATGTGAAAGATAATCATTAGACCCTGTCTACTGTGTGTCTGAAATGGCACCCTATTTCGAATATAGTGCATTCTTTTTCAAACAGAGCCCTATGGGGTAGGGCCCCTTTATATAGGGAGTAAGTCGCTGTTTCGGGCACACTCTTAGACTATGGTGTTTTTCAAGCAAGCTGAAAAAGCCTACTCGGTGGATTGATAGACGTAATTGAATCACGTTTAAATATTGGAGGAGAAAGCAAGTGGACGGGATGAAAGGGCTCCAAATTGTATGGAGGTATTAACCGAGGGTCAACCCAAAATATACTTGTAAGCTTAAATGTAAAACAAGGGTCTGAGAAAACAATTGAGGAAAACCAAGCAAGCATAATTTTGGGATTCAGAATCAGAACCACCCAGAAATGTTATTTGAGTATTTTGCCTGCTGGGTAAGTCAGTTCTGCTAAACCGAAAAAGAGGAGTCACAGTCATAGCAGCTGTAGAAAAACCATTACCATGCCTTTATCAATGTATCCCCTGATATAATATGAATTGTCATAATGGAGAGGTCTTTGAAACATAACTGGTGAAGTCAGTGGATGCTTCATGCTTCGCTGGTCTCAATTATCGTGTTCCAAAAAAAAATTAGAATACTGATTTGCAAATGATGAGAAACTTTCACCAGAGCTCAAGTAACTCCTCTAACTGCTAAAGTAACAGGTCTCCTCCCCTACAGTGCCTGTGAACCGGCGGCGTTTAGCATGCTAGGAAGGTGCACCTGGCGTAGGCGATACTTAGTAGCCGCGCAGACATCCCAAGACAACCTCCATAGCGTGCCAAGAGTGCGGGGCTCCCCGCCGCGTTACGCGGGAAGGGGGAGCCACCTGCTGGGCTCTGGGGAGAGGCGAGGTGTTTCCTGCGTGAGGGAGGATTTTACTTGAAATGTTATTCATCCCCTCTCAAATAGTTTGCTTTCATGAAGCTCGTGTCTCTTGGTGAACTCAAAGCTTTTACGCACAACTGGTCTGGATATTAACTTTGTTTTTACTGCGAAACTGTTTAGGTTGCCCAAAGCAACACCTCATTGAATAAGTTGTCTTACATGAGGCTATTATTATAAGGATGGTTTATTCATGTCATACCTAAACAAACCGTTTGATGTTTAGCCTATCACGTGAACGAACAGCAAAAATAAGGACATTATCATCATGACATTTTGGCTAAATGTAAATGCAGCCTGTAGCTCGTTGCCTGTGGAATTTTGATAGTGACCAAACATATTCGAGTTACATCTTTGTCAACGCCTATATCCCGAAACACTAGCGCTTAGGAATCCGTCAACTTTGGAACAATAAACTATTTACGTGAATGACATCACATTCCCCACTGGAAAAAACGTGTTTTCAAGTCATTTCAACAACAACCACAGCAACAACAAAAATGATTGAATGTGATGATGTTCGATTCAATTTGGAATGCTGATTGGATTTGCAAAAAGTCATCAATAAAGGCATTTTGTATAAGGGAATTTCGTATATGTTTCACTAAACTTTTAACGTAAATCCAATTAAGTGACATTTAGTTGTTGATTTCACGTTGAATTCACGTTAGTTGGCAACTCAACCAAATGTAAATCAAACTAGATGTTGAACTGACGTCCGTGCCCAGTGAGTGCAATATCACAGGTCAACCCCCATTGAGGTGTGCCTTTGATAACTTAATAAACATTATAAAAACGACATGTTTTAAGCCCAATGAAGCCTTTCGTGACCGAGATTTCGTGGTGGTAACACGGAATATAAAATAGGCCTACCAATGTCTAAATTGAGTAATTTGAGCTATATGTTACAGCACAAAACATGCTTGGCTAAATTAGGCTACATGTTATTACGTTGTTGGATGCACTAAGGTTCAGGCTAAGAGCCTATTACATTTACTCGATTACATTTTGATATTAGGCTATTATCTCTTGACAAATCAAGTAGGACCTAGTATAGCATTTGATGAATTCAATCATTTGTAATATCTACTTCATCCGATCTTTTTTAATCGAAAGAAATCGACGAGAGAGTGCGCATTTACATGTCTCAGTAGGCGCTAAGTGAAGAGACGTTTGATGTAAACACTCGTTGCCGTTACCAAACCATGCAGAGGCCCACATCTACATAGCTAACAGCAAAAATAGGATTTGTGATAGCCTTGGGTTGAAGTTTACTGGAATATTGTGCTAGATACTAGATATAACATTAAACGTTTTGTTTAGTTGGATAACTTGGTGTGACTTCACTTCGAAATATATTGTTTGTTTGGATGCCAAAGTAGACATGTTGACAATAGTAATAGGTGAACATCCTATGAGGCTGCTTGGACACTACAGAATCAGAATATTGTGGATCCAATGTATTGCATGGTGCTGTAAAATGAACTTGACTCTGACTGGAAATTTGGAGAGGATGAATACGAATGAGGTTGCCAAAACGCAATCAGAAATCAGAGTATATTTTTTTCCCAAATGTGCATTTTAGGTCTCACCTCCTCCTGAAAATCGTGTTTCTGACCATCAAAGTATAATGTTGCCTTTAGTTAAGCTGAGTTAGTACTATAAATGATTCATAAAAGCTATTATTACTACGCTCAATCGTACATTTCACGACCACTCGCTCTCAAAACCGATAAGCAATAAATTCTCAAATGGCAATGCTTTAAAACGCACTGTGTTGTGTGTAAGTGGACCTGCAAATCAAATCACTCGTTTTAAAGCCTTGAATACCAGCAACTCATAAAGATACAGCTAAGAGCCTCGAGGCCTACTCGAACAAAGTGAACATATAAACTCTGAAATTTAACTTCACCGAAACATAAAAAGTGAAAGTTTTTAGAAATGACAGAATGATTAATCGCCTAATGTGGTTGTTCTTTGTTTTTTGGGGTATTTTTTATTTTAAATTCGTTGATTAGGGCTTATATGCAAATTTTCTCCTGGGACTGTACAATGTTGTAAATGATCAAAACAATCAAAGCAAAATATATTAGCAGACGAAGTTCACAATTTCAATGGACACAGCTTTAAGAAATTGCTCTAAAATGCTCCAACACCTTCTGGGTATTGTTTTTAATAGCCTCCAGATGAAATGTTTTTTTGTTTTTACCTTTATTTAACCAGGCAAGTCAGTAAAGAACAAATTCTTATTTTCAATGACGGCCTAGGAACAGTGGGTTAACTGCCTTGTTCAGGGGCAGAACGACAGATTTTTACCTTCTCAGCTCGGGTATTCGATCTTGCAACCTTTCGGTTACTGTGCAAAATTATGACTGACAATATTGACTATAGAAATATATGATTATTATAGTTTTAAACAATCTGAAAGAATGGCTGGGTAAGCTGTAGGCCTCACACTACTATGCCCTGAAGAACATTGCATGAATGTGGCTGCTTGCGTCCCAAAGGTATTAGCTTGCTTTCCTCGTCTCGTCTCCTCTCCATCATTGCCATTGATCTGTAGCGGTTATCAATTCGCTGGACAATTCTCCATTTTTATCAGCTATGTTGGCTACAGCTAGCCTATGTGTAATTGTTCCGTTTTTGCTGTATCTATAGAATATGTGGATTATGTGTAAATTCTTCGTTTAGATATTCTGCCTGTATAAATTCAGTTTTGTGGTTAGCACCATTTCACCAGGTCAAAGTCCTGGTACATATAAATGTACGTGGCGAATAAAGGTGATTCTTAACAGTGGTCAGGGAGATGCAGTTTAACTGGAGGCTACTTGGTATTGGACACGGTCCTTACGACAATAGGGCCTACAGCGTATTTAAGAAGTGGTTTCATTCACACGAACCCTTTCAATCTTTCATTTTCAGGAATGGATTTATGGACGACACATTGCGTTAGGTCTAGCCTACTAAATGTATTGTGGAAATGATGTTATCTTGACATGTAACTAGTTTAGTTATATAGACATAACTCGTATAATTGGATCAGAGGCAAAGTAATGCATCAGTTGACATAACAAATGAGGCCCTATTCTTTCACACCATGTTGTGTGTTATTCTCCATCCTTGCTCAATCATTCATGTGGAGGGCACTGGCTATAGCAGCTTAGCCTACATCCATCTGTCCCTTGTTACTGTTGTCTAGACTAATGTTTGTTTTATAGGCTACAACCCACGGGTATCTACAACAAAAAAGTTTAAATAACACAAATACCTGTTATTATTATTAGGCTATTATTAGTATTGAATACTTACTGGAAAGCATCGAGGTGGTTATGTTGTTTGGTTTATTTACATGAGACGTCTGGCGATGGAGCTACTGTGAATTCCCGCTAAGAAAAGTCAGCACTGACAATATGGACTCATGGATAGAACCCAAGAATGGAGCCCTTGCGCAAATCCTAGCCTATATCATGATGACCATTGGAGTTTCCAAAAAAAGACATTGGTTATGATGTTAGATGTACACGTCGTGCTTTCTCCTTAGTAGATGCATCTCCATGACAAAAGTTGGGTGTAAAAACATCTGAGACATTATAGAATGTGACTGTGCACAGCGATGAGTTATCATGATAGCCTTCCTTAAAAAAAGCATACCTTTCAATCTAATATATAGGCCTACAATCGGGACTCAATGTTACCTATACAAGTTGTCTTTATTGGCACAATAGGATATCAATATATTATCGATAATGCACCACTTCTGAAGAAATAGGCGTACACTGTCAAATGATGTATGTTTCTTACCTGTGTTTCGGACAGGTTCAGCTGCCTCGCCAGCTCAGTGCGCTCGCGGCCGACTACGTACTGGCAGCGCTGGAACTCCAGCTCGAGTCGGTAGAGCTGCTCGGCGGTGAATGATGTCCGCGTTCGTTTTGGCCTGTCGAGGTCCAGACCCTTTGGCAACACGATCTCCCGGATGGTGCCCTTGGCATCTGTGGATATACAGCCAGACACCGTGTGTGAAATGTCCCAAAGTCGTATTATAGTTGCACACACTGTAGTAGCCTACCAATGTCATTATTTTTTGTACCGACCAGGAAGATATTGTTAAACATTGTGCTCCTACGCAATATATATAATAATAATCTCTTGACGTGATCATTGTTTTCAGTATGAGGACATTGACATCTAGTTGTCTTCCTTGGAAATATAGGCTAGTCAAGTTTGTAGTAAAAAATAAATAAAAGGGGAAGAAGTAATAGATGGATAATATATTGTAAGAATCACAATATCCCTAAATAAAACTCAATGCACCTTACAGAGATAACAGGCATATCCGTTCGTTAGATAGATAGATATTACGCGTAAAATGCCTTAGAATAGTTCTTCCATATTTTCAACTGAGAGTAGGCTATGGTCCTGTAGTGTGCTGCAGTATGTAATGGTCCTAGAATCCACCCTAGAATCCACCCTGGAGAATATAGTGTGCTGCAGTATGTAATGAACTGGACATAAGTATGGTATACCATTTATTTTTATTTTTATTGGAGAATAGGCTACCTCTGAGTTTCACACATTCACCATAGTAGCTTGCTTTTTTTTTGCCGTGTTTGGGGAATATTCTCAAAAAGTTATAGCCAGAACAATGAGAACTGAAAGATACTTCCCTATCCCATTATTAAATTATAGGCCTACCGGTACGTAATTGTCTGTCTCAGCGCAAGTAGGCCTACATTTTTGGAGAGCATGTTCTCAGAGTTATATTTCAAATTAAACCTCTGCATTTGCCATGGGTCCTAGAATCCACCCTGGAGAATATAGTGTAACCGGCTAGTTGACGCATCAGTACACAACGTTAAATATAGACATTTATGGGACAACGTGAAATCGTTTTGTTCAGTAAAACATCATGAAATGTCTGTTTTTATATACAAGTATGGAATATGCCTAAGATGCTATTTATGCAATACCAAAAACCTATTAAGTGCAAAACATATAGACTAACCAAGCTGGGTCCCACCATAAAATAAATATGTCAAAGGAGCAGTAGCCTAGATCTGTCGAATCATGTTGCGTCTAAATCTATTTCAATTCCTCAGCAAAACTTAAATGTAATCAAAGTTATAGAAGATATAACAAATCTGAATTTCTTGAAAGAATATAACATTATATAGGCGTACTGCATCATGCGTAACCACCGTATACTATTTGAAGGGTTGTAGGCTATACGTAGGGCTGATGTGGTTCATCCACATAGGCCCTACAGCCAATATATTGCACATTTCATGAGGAAATAGCATCTATAGGGCCTATACGGCACGGTCTCTGCGTAGAGCTTGTCCAACTTCCATGCAAGCATCCATGGTGTTAGCACGAGCTATAGAGACCCGTTCCAACATTGTGCATATTTATCATTTCTAACTAAACATCTACTCATTCATAATACCCAATATTAAAATCCTCAAAATGTACAACTTTGCAGCAGGGCCTTTCAAACGGTTTGCACGCACATCGAGACTTTGCACAGACAGACCCGCCTGACCTTTCTCTGACCTCGGCTTCTCAAGCGGTACCTAGCGCATTCAATCATCAGCTTTAAAAACAAATAGTGACACCGGGTATTGCGAGCTTGGTGTCCCGAGCAACTCTGCCAAAAACGCTCAACTCGCCCTCACCACATCTAATCAATCTCAGTCTACCGCCGAGGCCGTTCACTTCTACAATTACCCGGCTTTCTGTTTAGATTTAGCCCCGGGGCACGCGCAATGAATTCAATTATGTAGACCTTTCCTGTAGGTGATGTGTATGATCATCGTTGTTCAAATGAAAGGTTAATTTATACATTTGGTGAAAATCAAATGTGCACAAATAGGGGGGTAACTGTTTTTTGTAAGAAGATAATATTAATTTATCAGTGTTTTTGTGGGCTAATAGTTTGGTGATTAACTGATATATGGTGTTACGGTATCCATGACAAATATTCATCTCACATTGGTGTGAGAACTATCCGGGTAAGGGGCATGGATATGCTATTTTAGAAATAAGTGGTCAACTTGAATATTATGAATAGGCCAACAAGTTCAAACGTTTCAAAAATAAACTGTTTTTTTGCTGCTCACTATGACTATTTACTTAGAAAGCCATATTCATAATTGTGATATTATCTCACTAAGGATTAAACAACAAACAAAAAATGCATTACTTTAGGGTTTGTTGACATTGACATTGTAATGCATTTTACAGCCCTGACTAAAGAGCAGTGCAAAGAGACGTCATTACGCTCTGAACAAAACTATTGAGTTGCATTCAATTAATTTATATTCTAAGTCAGTCAGTCACATAGCCTATAACTACTATAGCCTATTTGACATGAACTAAGTATTTTATGTCATTTTGCACACACCTTTAACAATTTCACATGTTTTACAAACTGTTTCTTCTTTTTATTTTCTGAAAATGCATACTCCTGGAACTATTTTACTATATTTTAATACGCATTAGGAAGGTAATTAGTAATATAACAAATATGCCATGGTGTTGTTTTGTTATGAGAAAGGAATGTTGTTGACGGGATCTCCCCCCCACAATGATTATTGTCATAATTTACTACAAACTATTGAACCCTTATTGTCATCATGGCTCATACACTTCCAAGATTTTTGGACATGGTGAAATAAACTATAGAGATATCAGTTGTGTGACTCATGCATAGAGTAGGCCACTAATTACACAATTATATATTTGGAAATTGAAAATAGTAACTTGTGTTTTGTTTCATTCTCAACACATTTTTTTAAAGAAGTTGTAGATCCTAAGAACCACAATATATATATATATATATAGCAATATAAATATATACAATTGTTAAAATAACTATTAAGTTAGTCTACACATTTTGGAGAATTCCATCCAAAGACGGCAATAGGGCTAGAAAGGTGGGGCTCAATTTATTTTAATCTAAGAGAGCATGGACAACATATTGCTTAATTTTGAGTAATAATACCTTAACTCAAACAAAGATAAAAATGAATAAACCCACACAGAAGTACACATGATGGGTTGTGTGTTTTTTTTTAAGTAGTTTGTTTGCCAATCATTACTTATAATTTGTTGATTCATATAGTACAAAGCAGCTACTGCTATTATTATATGTTATCATTATCTCTAAGCTCTACTGTACATTTTAATTTCAGATGTTCATCATTTTCATTCAAATTTCGTTAGATTTTTTTTTCTTCTTCTAAGTATAGCAAATTTGTTTCAAAAAGGTATCAGGAGCCAGAATATAGGCTAGCTATATATTCCTTTTGTATATTGGACATAAATAGTATTATATCTTCATCTGCATATGAAATACCTTATTTGATTGTATTTACAATAAATCACTGCAACTATTTGTTTATTTGTAAGCGTAAAAGTATTATAGAAGAAGTAGCAGTGTAGTAACATGGCCTAGTAACCTAGTAGTAGTAGTAGTTGTTGTAGAATTAGGCTATTAGTAGTTGTGATTGCAATAGTGGTATATTTGCAAATGCATTACATATATTAAATTAATGTAATGGAAATTCTCAAATATTAAGAATTATAAACACCTGATTTTGTTCAGTAACGTATGCAAGACAATATGTGCCCTCTTTTTGCAATATAGATTTCCATTTTCGCCACAACAATAATAAATTATATTTCGTTACTAACCTCGAACTAAAATCCTCCGGCAGTAGTCTGGGTCCACTCCTAAAAGTTTATCATGTCCGTCTTCACTGGAGGAGGTCGGGGTGGAAGCCGATGTACCCGGGGTATCGGTTGTGCTCTGCACCGGCGACCTGCCCCCAAGTTCGGTATGGCATTTGTCTATCACGTCACGGCACTGAGAGTTGGATCCAAGGCGGTGGTTGTTGCGATCCTCGGCGATCTCATCGCCCATATTCGTGGCTTGATCGAACATCGATTTGAATATTGGTGTATAGATCTTCTGTATTCTTCACCTCGCTATTGGGCAGTTATTGCTACTCTTTGCACCTTTGCAGACCATGCCCCAGAGTAGATCCAGTTAAAAAACAGAACCCGCCACGCCGACCTGGGATGGAACCGAGCTGCACTGCAAGTGTCTCATCATGTTTCAGCACTATCTTGCGATCCGAAGTACAGGAGAGAGATCGTGGATGGTGGTGAGAATGAGGGGGCCCTTTGGACAAGCCTAGGGTCCCTCCTCAGCTATAGGACCGCGCTAAATCTAACATGCATGTTGTACGTACAGTAAGTGTATAGTCTACAAGGGGAGACCAGATCTATGACCAAAGAAGCTGGGAGGTGCTACACTTGCTCACCCACATATAAATAAAATGAAAGACGAGCGCGTAACCAGCAGAGGAACAGTCTCAGCCTCTGTACAGCACAGTCAGTTCACTCTCTGCATTCAAGAAATGACACGTTTTGTCCTATAAACCTTGCACCCCTGAGCATGGGCTTGAAATCAGTTACATTTACCACCGTTTGAGTTGTTGGTTTCGGTGGAGCTGTCTTGGCGTGGTCACGGATGTTGGGTTGTTGGTGGTCTGCTCGGGGTCTTCTTCCTTTGGAGAGTGCAATAATGTATGTGTAGAGAATGTTGAGGGGCGTTCAAACAGGGGAAAGGGTCACATACCTTGAGGCATAACGAACCAAGCGAGGCTTGACCGAGCCATTAACTGTGTGTAGCCTATAAATCTTGTATGATTGTTCAGATAATCTTGGTGGCGATAGTTTTGCTTTGTCTTGACGGTGTGACAGTCATATGGACAATAATGTTGTGGCAGGGTGCACTTTAAAGAGGCTGTCACCAGCAACGTAATATCCGGTTTGCTCGTCTTTGATTGGTAAACAGACAGATCAGTCAGTGTACGTTCCAATAAGTGTATACGGCCGAAGAACCCTTCACTGTAAAAAAAAATATACATACGTATTATTATTATTGAGTAACTGGTTCCACAGCCTTTTTTGTTTACTCAACACTTCGGTCCAATTGTTAACTGAACCTAAAAAAATATTTGGCTCAACTTTAGAAAATGTAGGCAAAAATTAAGTCAACTTAAAATGTGTTTTCACAAATTGTATCATATATTCATTCAACTAGAAATTATTATTTGGGCATTACCTAAAAAAAGTCTGTGGAACTAATTACACACACACAGTGCTTTGACATACAATGTTTTCAATGTACATATTTGACACAAGTTAACAAAGGCTACATGATTACATTGTGCATGTTAATTTATACAGTAATGAATATTAAACATGTTCTTACCTGGATTTGAACTCAAAACCTCTTGGTTCACTCCAGTCTTCCTGCTATGCCACCATGTCTGTGTTAATTACTGATTTAATCTATATTGTTACATTTTGCACTTCAAAGTAATATGCTCCACCAGCACTGGACAACAATACAGAAAACCCCCCAAACTGCTGAAATAAGTCAATCAAATCAATGAGAGAATAGTCAGATTAACCGAGAATTGACACGGACATGGTGGCAGCGCAGGAAGATCGGAATGGCATGAACTAAGAGTTCAAATCCCAGGAGAGGACATGTTAGATAATAGTTACTGTACAACATAATCATACATGTCAAATATGTAAGTTGGAAACATTGTTTGTTAAAAGCACTGTGTGTGTAACTAGTTCCATACATTTACTTAGGTAAGATGCTCAAATAATAATTTACAGCTCAATGAACATATGAGACAAGTTGAGCAAACACATCATTTTTTGACTGAATTTTTGCCTACATTTGGGCCAACATTTTTTTTGTTCATCTAACACTTGGACTGAAAAGGTGAGTAAAAAAAAAGTCTGTGAAACCAGCTACTGAATAATAACTAGATTTGTATTTATTAAGTTTAACAGTGTGCTTTTTATTCTAATAATACAATAAACAATGGAACATTATAGACATTTTTCCAAACTAGTTTAAACTTCATTACAAAAAAATATATAACGAAACTACTCGAAGCCTGGAATAGTCAATGGATGCAATGAGTTCAGTAAACCACGGTAGGCAATTTTGCCATTATTTTGAGAGGAAAATCATGAAATTCCTTTCTTCAAATCTGGAATGTATGGAAGCTTGTTCCCGCCAACAAAAAACCCCAACGAGCTATGAGATAGTAAGTCAGAATAATGAGTCATACTTATGAGATAGTAAGCTGTTATGAGATGGTAAGACATTATTATGAGATATGAAAGTCATAATTATGAGATATGAAAGTCATAATTATGAGATAGAAAGTCGGAATAATGAGACACTATCTCATAATTATGACTTACATATCTCGTAATAACTTACCATCTCATAATAATGACTTAAGTATCTCATAATGAGATTTTTTTGTTGTGTGTCAGAAACGGGCTTCCATTGTATGGGCATTCCAAGAAAACAAAAAAATAGAGCATGCTTAGACAATAGGGAATGTTTGATAGGCCAATTACAGACCAAGTTGGTGTATAATGCGCATATCCTACTAATAGGATAATAGCATAGCTAAAACGTCAATGATAAAACAGAAGTGGCCTATACACTCTTAGAACAATGGGGTTCCAAAGGGTTCTTTGGCTGTCCCCATAGGAGAACCCTTTTTTGTTCCAGGTAGATGTATTTTGGGTTCGATGTAGAACCATCTGTGGAAAGGGTTCTACCTGGAACTCAAAAGGGTTCTACCTGGAACCAAAAAGGGTTCTATCTGGAACCAAAAAGGGTTATTCTATTGGGACAGTCGATGAACCCTTTTCGGTTCCAGATAGCCAATTTTTTTCCGAAGAGTGTAGCCTAGGTTACATTTTGTTGTTCACTAGAAAGGATTTGGCCATTAGGTTCACTTGCTTAGATCTATAGTCTACCTACACAGCCTAATTTCTGTAACAAAAATGCATCTATTTGGTTACACAACCCATTTTGCACAACTCCTGGACAAGACATTTGATGGTAATATATAATTTTGTCAACTAAGAGTTCCAACTGATGAAAGTTGTAAGAGTCTATAAAAAAGGGACTTCAATATTGAAAAGTAGAAATACTTTACTGGATGGCTTCATTTAAAGTTCATATTGTTATTGATTTCCAAACCACAGGCCTATAGGCTATAACCACAGTTCTTCAGAAACACATTAACTTCGCTAAATTATTTAGCCTTGTTCCATCTGCCCATTAGGCCTAATATAATACAAAAACGTGAACTACCTCGCTCAAATTCACATTGAATAGCCATTGAAATTTCCCTATTGAAAAGGCTTTTAGTTAATTCGAGTTAATTGAATGCCTAAACCGTTGTTATGACTGCGCAGTAGGCCTAATTGTGGCTGTTGCTAATTGTAACTGGGAACAACTGCATGTGATTGTCTGTCTGTTGTAGGCCTACACAATTATAAAGCAAAAAACATCCACATTGTAAATGATTGGGATTACATAATAACAGTTTTGCCAGGTAGGAAGATGCTAATTATTCAAATTGCTCATTATTCGTTTCAGATGTTGTAATCTGTCAATGCGTTGAATGGACCTGACAATCAGATCCTCCACTCAGCAGCAAGACAAGAGACGACTGATTGCCACAACAGCTCTGTGTGAGGGAGTATAAACCACACGCACAAAATGTGTTTTGGTTATAATCATATACACCCTTCCACAAGCGCAATCCCTCTTCCCTAGCCATCACACGTGATGAACTATACAACTATTCAAAATGCACCACAAGTTTTCAAAATGTAAAATAGTATCACCACTTACCCATTGCCAATCATAGTTTTTCCCTTTCCATTTTCACTGCAAATAATGTCTTAAATTGAACATCCAATATTTTACCAGTCTTATTGCTACAACTGCGAAAGTCTATGGTTTCCCATGGGACCATAATTGTTTCAATCACAGAATGATATCTGTTGTGCACTGTATTTTAATTTTAAGTGGAGGGTGTTGGGTTGATATGATCTCGTAAACTGACTCTCCTTTCTTACTTTCCCCTGTGGGGATAAAGTTGAATTGAGTTGAATTCTTCAGTCTCTTTCCAGTCATCTAAACAGCATTATGAAGTCTGTTCCATTCCCCCTATAAGGCCTATTTCACACATCTGCCGAATCCTACTTAAAGCTCGAATAAAGTGTTCATCTTCAAATCTTCACACACCATCAGTATAACTATTTCGTACAACTGTATTTCCCATAACTTATTACTGTTTTACAAAGTTCACAATGGTTAGGTTACCAAAAGGTTATAGGTTGCACATACAAAAAAAAAAAGTTACAGGTAACGATACACTCTATAATGAATCGTTCGTTAGCCTATATAAACTCAATCTAGCAGACAAATGTTAGTTTAAATAGTGTTTGTGCGTCTGATTCAACTCCCAGTGGGCATGGATTCTGTCAATCAATCCAGATTACTGCAATCCGTCGGTTCGCTCTGAACACCGAGCAGTGTTCATATTCAACAGGCTTTACACCATCAAATCTTTAAAATAAGATTTTGCAAACAAGTTGTGTTGAGTTATAGGTTGTGTTGCGTTATAGGCTATGACAGGGGTTAGCCTCGAGCTATTTGAGTCAGATAGATGTATATATAAAATATAGCAATTTCGGTTGCATTCTCTGATACTGGTCCTCTGCCATGCTTGGAGTTTGTAAGGGTTTTTAAAACATAACATTGTTAAATGTTAACGATAATTAATTGCTATTTTGGGATTTACAGGGATTTCATTATTGTTATTAGTATAGTATCTGTAAAGATGTTTATACATTTCTATCGACATTTGTTCCAGCATGCATTGAAGGTCATGACATTGGTTTTAGGCTACATTTTTGCTAAAAGTTTTACAGCTATATATTCATTTTCATACATCTTAATTGTCTTTACTAAAAAGGAACAAATTTTCTTTAAAAAAACAACAACTATTAACTATCATATAGATTTATTCTTCAATTAAAAATGTATGATGGTTGATTGGCATATCATTGATTGTCTCTGCAATTCTTCCAATGTGTTACATGTTTTAAAGTAGAATGGACATTGGAACTGAGGGGTTCTGAAGAGAGCGAGGGGAGGGGGGTGCACGGCAATTAGTGAAGACAGGTGTTCATCGTGGGTTTAGGCCTATGCACCAAGACCCGCAACTATAGCAACACAAGTACATGCAATACACGTTTATTGAAATGTGTTAACTTATTAACATACGCCTATACAAATACATATATATATATATATACATATATATATATATATATATATATATATATCATGATTTTGTTGTAGGAATTTGTTGGAGTCAACCTTAGCCTATATTTGCGCTTTGCTCTGTGGTTGATGTCAATCAGATTCAACTCGTCAGAATAGAGATGAGAGAGTTTCGAACACTCTCGGTGGGTCTCGCCTATCATACCCAAATACAAGGCTATGCTCTCCCGGTAGAGCGAGACAATGCTCTCGGGGCATAATTCTATTCATTTCAGATATTTTAAAGAGAGAGAGAGAGAGAGAGAAGGGGTGAAAATTGAACATGAAACATATGACCCATGCTGTCATGTGTCAAACTATTTGTTTGGAGACGATTAGGTTTTAATATCCGATGTCCTGTTTCTGGAGCCAGAAGCCTGTAGTCTGGTGTCCCAACTGCATGAACCTCAACAGCGTCTGAATAGTGGAAACAATTGAGCCTACCTTTAACCGACTGTTGCATTGTGTAGCCTATGCTTTGAATTAATGATTGCATTTTGCCTCATGGAACGGTAAGGCCAATCATTCATCACTTAAATTCTAATCACGGATAAACTGACATTATAAACTTTTAACAAATGGAATATATTGTATTTACTAAATTTGCTTGCAATGTGTCTGTGGTGGTAAATCATAAAGACAATACTTTTGTTTTACTGTTAAATCAAAGTTTATTTGGAAGGTAACATACTGTACCTTTTGTTACAGTAACTTGGCGACCGTTTACATTGTAGGCAACTTCATTCTCAACTCATTTAGGCCTACATCTGCATGTCAAAGCATTAAAGTAGAATGGAACGTTTGGTCTCCACCAAAAACTCTGATATGTAATGAAAGGAGAAATGTTTGGAACATTTTTAATTAACTGTATGTTATATTTGGGAAGATGTACAGGCTACATAATACAGGTATATAGATGGTATATTAATTTTGATATCAGGTCACACGTCTTAATATTTATTTGTAACACAAGTCACAATTTATAAGTGATGTATACAAAGTCATAATTTCGGATGCATAAAATAGCCATTATAACCGTAGCCAACAGGTGATATGTCTTTAGGCTTTAATTGATGCCTATACAGGCTAATGAATGAAGACGATGTAAATCCGTCCATTTTAGCACGGATTTGATGATTAAATGATTTCACAAACAACTGTCCACAAAACAAAATAAGACACTTTCGGCTGAGGGACCAACACCCGTTGTCCCTGCTCTGGTGAACGCTGTGATTTCAAAGCTCAGAATTTAGTTCAGGCTGTATCGAAATGGCGGTAGTCTTGTCTTGCGCTTTATGCCTACAGGTTACGGACAGAGTAACGCTAGCCAAAAACGATGCAGAGAAAATGTATTAGTTAAAATGTTCAAATAGTCTACATGGGCTCATATATTTAATATTATCTAAAGAACAGACGTTCAAAGTAGGCTAATGAATATATTGGAGGTTTGCAGTCCTTTAAATCTTGAATCCAAACGGTGAGTATCATGTACTTCTAGATTTAGAGTGTATGCATTAGACCATGTAGCCTACTATACTGACCTACTCTACAATAAATAAATAAAATATGACTCCTAAAATAGTTTAATAGTAATGATAGCCTAATCAGAGGAAAAGTATGCAAACAATGATTGGTTTACTGCTTTGCCTGTACACTTTGAACAATCCAAAGTATAATAGCAGTGTAAGCTTGTTATTATCCCTACCATTTTGACATGGCAATCTTAATATTTAATTTAAATGACAAATGCCTTGCTTCAGGATCCTTCATTTTATTTCCATATAGTTATCATGCAAAGGGGGTAGTTTACTATGCACCAGAGGGGTGGGAAACGTCGTTGCCTAGGAGGCCTACAAGTTGGTTCAGTGATGTAGACCTACTATTGAAGCAGTGACTGAAATGTATGGAGTTGCGATCACCCTCTCAGTAACATGATGAATATGATAATTCCCAGAGAGAAAGGAGAACGGTTTAACAGTCTACACTTTCTAATGCGGTCATTTAAGTAGTCTGTTTAGTGTATCAGTGGTGCATCATGGGTCGATCATTTTGGCCAGTTGATCGTTTTCTAAAAGCTCTTTTTAATGTTGAGAGCTAGAGTTGTTCACTGAAAACTAGTGCACACCATTCTACAAGGGAGATGCTATGTCCCTATTCTCTACCCTCCTCCCAAAGTAAAATGTGCACTTGCACACTCCAAGTCATTGATTTTTGCATTGAATTGGTGTAAGAATTGTTTGGAGGGAGTTACCACAATTGTTAACTTACATCCATGACGGGAAGTGTGCAAGTGCATACTTCGAGAGAAGGGTGGAGAACCAGGACAAAGATTCTAGAGAGGTCTTCACATTTCTTACCCACCCGGTCACACTGGCTTCATGGCTGCTGGCTGGGAAGGAACAGGAACTAGAACCGAAATGAGAGAGAGAGTACAGACAATGGAATTTTCTGTGGCCGTGCCAACTTAGTGGACTGACTGTGAACGTGTGTGTGTGTGTGTGTGTGTGTGTGTGTGTGTCAACTAGGGTACTACTGGGTCATGTTTACATCCCCTCATCCAAATGAAGGGATTGTGAAGTTATGCATAAAACACGTTATGCATTTAAAACAAATAAGTAAAGTCAATTTACATAAGGGGACTGGGTCATCTAAAGGAGACGAATTCGAGTCTTGTATCTTGGGTCTAACGGCTAGTTACGGTCATGATGGAACCAGAACACGAGAGCAGCCATGAAGTACTGGCCAGGCTTTTATAGTGGAGGAACAAAGAACACAAAACGCCAACTGAGAGAGGTCTTGACCGTTTGTAAGATTTTAATCTGTGGTTACAGTAGTAGGGAAAGTTGTGTCGTGATTAGGACTGAGACAGGGACACACAAGGATGTGTGAGGTAGAGGGAAATGGAGGTGAAGCAAGAGCGAGACAAAGGGGACTAGGAAAACGGGTGCGTCAGGGTAAGGGGGTGGGGAAAGAGGTCAATTTTCTACCTAATCTATGGATCTGTGCAAATATCTAGACCACAGCATACCCATAGCCTATGGGAAACACTATAAACCTCACGACAGATGTATCCTGTAGTACCATCACATCCAACAGAACACAGTGAATGGTACAGTAAGGACCACACTCCAGAGGGAAAATCACAGAGTTATGCAATAGTGGAACAAAAAGCACAGTTATACAAAAGTACTTATCTTTTTAAATACATCAACTTTATTCTTTCATGGCATAACAAAACAAGAGCGATCACAACAACAAACATCTATAAGGGAACATGTATTGTGCAGTGTATTGACTGATAAAATGCTACCCCCACCCTAGTACAGTAATCCCTCATTACAGTAACCTAAGAACCAGGGTTGGGGTCATTTCCATTTTAATTCTGGAAGTACAATGAAATTCCAATTCTTTTAAACGCTTTTAAATTACAAATGTGGAATTTGGTTTACTTTCTGAATTAACCCAACCCCGCTAAGAACAGCCATGATGTCTATCACAATGTGGGTGGAGAATATTATTTTGATCAGTCTGACTGCATGAACAATAGTGCCCCCTCTTTTTCTACTCTTAACCTGTCGATGGGACTAGATCGGATGGTATCCAAGCCGAATCCACCATCCGTTTCACTATCGTTTGAAGCATGGCAGGGTTAGGGTCAATTCAGAAAGCAAACCACATTCCAATTCCGAATGATCCACATTGAAAAGCAGGGAAGACAATTGGAATTCCAGTGTACTTCCTGAAGTGATTGGAATTTAAATGAAAATTGACCTCAACCTGGGAGGGTGGATCTAGCATGGACACCAGATAACAAGGGATAACTTTAAGACATTACAGAGCCTATTAAACACAAATATAAAAACAATTAAGGGCGAACACATTTAACACATGTAGATTGTCTGATTTGATAAAGAAAACAGGTTTAATTCCACTTAGCTATGTGAAATACAGAGACTGATTGTACTAGATATTCTAATTTGACGGGAATATTCATTTACAGTGACTAACTATTGACAGTAAACAGTGACTAACTAACTATACTTCTTACTAAGAGATTAGGTTGCAACAAGAGTATGAGTGCTCAGAGAGGATGGTGTGGGGGTTGGGGGAGGGAGGGCAGGTTAGTGAGTGATAGATGGATTATTTTGTCACATTTTTATTAGATTTATTTAACCTTTATTTAACTAGGCAAGGGATAGAAGGCAGTTGATGGTAAAAGCTATACAGCAACGTAGGCACTTGCAATTGATTCATAGCGTATAATTATTATTATTATGAACTTAAAATAAGTCATTTTCAATCCCTCCATGTCAGATGGGAGGGATACATTTAATGGTCTTTGTCGACCCCTACGGGTACTGTTAAAGCCAGGCTGGGTGAAATGGGCTGAATTGTTTACGTGAGCTTTGCTGCCCCCTATAGGTTTACTCAGAAAACTTATTCAACACAACATAGGGTCATGCAGTGGAAAGGCATGGGTAGTTGGATAACGTCTATCATTGCAGTACTAATGACAATTTAAAAAATAGTACCTGTTTCAATGCATTTCAGATGCATTAACTAACTAGACTGGAGGTATGCTCAACAGAGATCTGATCACATTAGCCTTGCTTTAAAAAAAATAACCACTGTCCATTTCCTAATTTCATCCTCCTTTTGGACCAAAACATCTTGAATGGTCAGGGATAGTTTGGAGTGGATGATGAATTCCAATATATGTGGCACTGTCTTTTTGTTTGAATGTGTGTGTGTGTGTGTGTCGCATTGCCTGGTCTAGTCAAATCCTTGCCAGTCACTCTGTTCAGAGTCATACTCCAGCTCCACTCCCACACAACGCACTCCTTCCAACAACATGGGTGTACCATGGTGACGGTCTGGAAAACACAGAGAGAGAGAAACAGAAAATAAAAGGGGAGAGAAAGAAAGAGATAAAATACCATTAGGTTATTTATCAGAAAGGGGTTAGTCTACAACATCAGACCAGTGCCAGTCCTCTATTACAGTGTGTTGCTAGTAAAGTAGAGCGAGAGAGAGGGTCAGTAAAGCCCAAAAGGATTTAAGCTGTGTGATCTGTTTCCCGGCCCAGTCACAAACACAACATTCCCTTCCCTCCTCTGCCTGCCTACAGACGTTTATGTTCGCCTCCCCACTCTGTACCTACGTCCCAAAATCACACCCTATTCCCTATGTAGGGCACTACTTTTGACCAGGGTCCATAGGGCTCTGGTCAAAAGTAGTACACCAAATAGGTAGTAGGGTGTCATTTGTGATATTGCATGTGAATACGAACGCTCCCATCTACCCATCTAACAAGCTCCCCATTTATGTGCGGTTCACTATGTTTTACTCAAGTTATCACATTATTGAAGTCATCAGTGATGCTTAACCCATGCTGTTCAGACTCTCCAGGAGGTGGCAACAGCACACTACTTCATAAATTGTTCTCAACCTATTATCCAAACATGAATTGTTAAGGAGCAGTATCCGACTCCTAGGCGCTAGACTGTTACTCAATTCAACAACACTACACCATTGCCTTGCCTTGTTTGGGAAGACAATGACTAGCTGGCTACAATAAAACTAAACTGACACACCCAGAAATAACTGGTATTTCGGTTGAATTGTTCAACTGACCATGTATCCCCTTCCCATTTTTTATTTAGAAATTATATTATTAGAGAAAGAAGGGAGGGGGTTTTCAGCACTTGTGTACACAGGAAATTATGAGGGTTCACTGTACAGCGTGGTTCTCAAACCTCTCCTCAGGGACCGCAGACAGACCCCTTCAGAGCACATACAGCAAGATACAACACAAGTACTCATTTTTAGGACGGACAGAAGGTTTGTAATCGTTCCAAGATGGCGTAACAGTGTTGTGTTTGCCTTATTCCATGCAAATAGACGTTTATTTTTTCTCGTATACATTTTAATCTCACTTTTTATCTATGAACTAAATATACTTTCCTGCAACCCACCTCACCCAATTTGGTACAGATCTGATATTTTTATTCCTTATAACTGGAACCTCCATCAGGAGCTAGCCAGCTAACTTGCTACTAGCCTTTGTTAGCCACGGCTAGCGGTCTTCACCTCTTAGCTCGGACACCGCCAGAGCATATCGGACAGGTTCTCCTTACCACATCACCGGATTCCTGCCACTCTGGAGCATTACACCGGATCATCGCAGCTAGCTAGATGCTACCGATTGGCTACTGTTAGCTAACGCCTCTGTCCCGTAGCAAGCACCAGTTAGACTTGAGCTAGCCACGATCTAGGCCCATATACCAGCTAATTCTAGGGCTACAATATCTCTTTTGCCAATTGGTTTGGACCCTTGTTTCTGGACCCCTTAGTTTTATAAGCGTCATGTTTCCCACTTGCCTAGCCTAGTACTGACTACAGAACGGCTCCCTGACTCACCTATTGCTGTTCTTTGGACCCTATGATCACTAGGCTACACAGCTGATGCCCCCTGGACTGTTCCAATAACACGGTACCCCATTTTGTTTATCTGTCGGCCCCAGCCTCGAACTCAGGTCCTGTATGTACCCAACTTTATGCCTCTCTCTAATGTCAATATGCCTGGTCTCGTCCTTATTGTGTTATTTCACTATAGAGCCCGCAGTCCCGCTCACCTTGCCTTAGATAGCTCTTTTGTCCCACCCCCCACACATGCTCACCTGGCTTAACACACTCCGCCAACCCTGATGTCCTAGCCGTGTCTGAATCTTGGCTTAGGAAGGCCACCAAAAACTCTGAAATTTCCATCACCAACTACAACATTTTCCGCCAAGATAGAACTGCCAAAGGGGGCGGGGTCGCAATCTACTGCAGAGTTCTGTCATGCTATCCAGGTCTGTGCCCAAACAGTTTGAGCTTCTACTAAAAAGCCACCTTACCAGAAATAAGTCTCTCACTGTTGCTATAGGCCCCCAGTTGTGCCCTGGACTCCATATGCAAATTGATTGCCCCCCACTTATCTTCAGAGTTCCTACTGTTAGGTGACCTAAACTGGGATATGTTTAACACTCCGGCAGTCCTACAATCTAAACTAGATGCCCTCAATCTCACACAGATTATCAATGAACCAACCCCAAATCCGTAAACACAGGTACCCTCATAGATATCATCCTGACCAACCTACCCTCTAAATACACCTCTGCTGTCTTCAACCAGGATCTCAGCGATCACTGCCTCATTGCCTGCGTCCGTAATGGGTCCGCGGTCAAACGACCACCCCTCATCACTGTCAAATGCTCCCTAAAACACTTCAGCGAGCAGGCCTTTCTAATCGACCTGGCCCGGGTATCCTGGAAGGATATTTTCCTCACCCCGTCAGTAGTGGATGCCTGGTTATTCTTTAAAAGTGCTTAAATAAGCATGCCCCATTCAAAAAACGTAGAACTAAGAAAAGATATAGCCCTTGGTTCACTCTTGACTTGACTGCCCTTGACCAGCAAAAAACATCTTGTGGTGTACTGCATTAGCATTGAATAGACCCCGCAATACGCAATTTTTATGGGAAGTCAGGAACCAATATACACAGTTTTTCAGTGAAGCAAAGGCTAGCTTTTTCAAAGAGAAATTTGCATCCTGTAGCACAAATTCCAAAAAGTTTTGGGACACTAAAGTCCATGGAGAATAAGAGCACCTCCTCAAAGCTGCCTACTGCACTGAGGCTAGGAAACACTGTCACCACCAATAATCAAGAATTTCAAGAAGCATTTTTCTACGGCTGGCCTTGCTTTCCACCAGGCCATGCTCTCCTTCCAGACTCACATTAAGCATCTCCAATCCAAAATTAAATCTAGAATCGGCTTCCTATTTCGCAACAAAGCCTCCTTCACTCATGCTGCTAAACGTACCCTTGTAAAACTGACTATCCTACCAATCCTTGACTTCGGCAATGTAATTTACAAAATAGCCTCCAACACTCTACTCAGCAAATTAGATGTAGTCTATCACAGTGCCATCGGTTTTGTCAGCAAAGCCCCATATACTACCCACCACTGTGACCTGTATCCTCTCGTTGGCTGGCCTTCGCTTCATATTCGTTGCCAAACCCACTGGCTCCAGGTCATCTATAAGTCTTTGCTAGGTAAAGCCCTGCCTTATGTCAGCTCACTGGTCACCATAGCAACACCCACCTGTAGCATGGACTCCAGCAAGTATATTTAACTGGGCATCCCCAAAGCCAACTCCTACTTTGGCTGCCTTTCCTTCCAGTTCTCTGCTGCCAATGACTGGAACGAATTGCAAAAATCACTGAAGCTGGAGATGTATCTCCCTCTCCAACTTTAAGCATCAGCTGTCAGAGCAGCTTACCGATCACTGCACCTGTACACAGCCCATCTGTAAATTACCCACCCAACTACCTCATCCCCATATTGTTATTCATTTTTGATAATTTGCACCCCATTATCACTACTTACACATCATCATCTGCACATCTATCGCTCCAGTGTTAATGCTAAATTGTAATTATTTCGTCACTATGGCCTATTTATTGCCTTACCTCACTAATCTTACTACATTTGCACACACTGTATACTGATTTTTATATTGTGTTATTGACTGTACGTTTGTTTATCCCATGTGTAACACTGTTGTTTTTGTCACACTGCTTTGCTTTATCTTGGCCAGGTCACAGTTGTAAATGAGAACTTGTTCTCAATCTGGCCTACCTGGTTAAATAAAGGTGAAAAAAAAGAAAAAAAAGTGGTGACTACAAGTTTTAGTTGCATGAAAAGTGTGCAGGTGATCAGATCTTACAACGCCTGGAGAAGTGTTTAACATCTCTCAGGAACCACACTGACATGATACAGAAATCTTCTGAGATCTACACATGCTCACATCTCAAAGTACTGCTATATCATTTGTCGCTAAACACTTTTCCAGGCATTGCGAGATCTCCTGCACAGCGTGACTGCAATGAAGACAACGTGGAACAAATTGGTTTTGTTATCATGGCTGTAACTGTAGACTTACCTGCTGCGGGGTGAAGTTCCCCTTGGTACAGATCTAGGATCAGGTCATCCTTCGTCAATCCCAATCTTATCCAAAACAGAGTCTAGGGACAACTTCCCCCTACACTTACCCATGACGCGGGCTTGAACCTTGACCCCCACACAGACTTCCTCCTGGCTCTCACTGACCAGCATCAGCTCCTCACATAGCACGCCCTCCTGGTGGGCCATGTACTCACACGTCACTCTCAGACCACCTGGGGAGGGGGGGAAGAGGGGAGGAAGGGAGAGCGAGAGAGAGAAAGATACTTGTTATGACTGCAATAATTGTATTGTTTGTTGACTTTTCCCTCTATTTTTTCTGTATTTCTCACTTCTTACACTCAATTAAGTATGGTTGTTTCTCTTGAATGGGTAGAGTGGACAGAGATGCCAGACTCACAGGGCCAGGGGAGCGAAATGTCTACCAGAGTGTAAAAACTCTGGGGTCAAGCACATTAAACACAGCTGGCCAACACTACAAATAACACACACAAAAGTAGAAGGTCATGGTATCCCAGCAGATGGTGAAATGGAATGGCACAACAAACTGAAGTCAATGCTAGAACAAACCACTGTAGTGAGTAAGTGGTAATAAAAACCCTCATTACAAACTACAGAAACCCCCTGGGGGATGTTAGCAATCTTTCAGTGTTTCCTGTACATATTAGATGTCCGGCTACTATAAAGAATGACTGATATGAAGGTCTGGTCAACTGGAGAAAGATCAGTGAATTTCAAAAGGGTTTGGATTCTGGGTGTAGGGAAAAGGCTGTATCTGAGGGTTGGGCTGACAGCTACAGTAAAACCGAAGCGTAGGCTAGTAGGTCGAAGTAGCTGGGGCTGGAGTCTGGGGTTAGATGGACAGGTGGGACTGGGACCGGGACTAGGGCTGAGGCCGGCTTGACCAAGACTCTGACATACCCTCTGCTACAGGAGTGATATTGGTGATGCAGATGTGCTGGTTGGGTACAGGAGCTGGACACACAGCCTTCCCCAGTGACGGAACCTCAGGGAGGTCGAAGACAATCTCATACTTGTGCTGGGTCTTCAGAAAACCAACCTGAGGGTGGGGGGGGGGGGGATGGACGGGAGACAGAAAAAGAGACTAATTCAGTTACCATATACACAAATGCCCAGGAAAGGCATTTTCAAGCAATAAAAGATAGAGCTACCCTGCAAAGAAGCTTCCTGTTTTGAACATGCACATCCTTAAGTTTCATCTGATGACAAAAATTGCTACAAAAATAAACTTGCTTTTCTCTCTCTGATAAACATCCTTTCTGGTTCATGTAATTTCATAAAAACGGCAATGCAATTTAACAGCAGCAAGAAAGAGAGAGTGAAGATTAAAAAAAATATACAAATAAAAATGGCGAGCAAGCAAAAAAAGCTGCCAGAGAAGAGATAAGGAGGGAGAAAAGAGCAAGCCACAGGAAGAGAGGAGCCAAAAGATAACGCTCAGCACTTCCAGGGAGTCTCGAATGCCTCAAACAAGCAACCCAAGCCTCAAATGCCCCTCTAGCAACGTCAAACAAAACACAGAACAAGTGAAGGAGATCAAGAGGGAAGAGTGTTTCTTTCACAAACAAACCCAGTGCTTTGATTATACAGCTATGCAACGTATCGTCCATCTCCAACCACCCCACACACTACAGCCCACTACATCTGATTGACACAAGCCCCGTTTGCCAGTCGCGACTCTGGCTACGGTTGGTCTACCCCCCCCCCCCGCCTGTTTCCATGGCAACCCTGAGGTTCCTAGTGGGTAGATGAGAACTTCAGACGCACGGCACATTCAACCCTGCCGTCTGTCTGGTGGACCCCGCTTCCCACACCAGGGCAGTGGAATAGCACAGTCAGACCAGCACAGTCATACTGCCCAGGCCTACTGTTACTGTTCTGCAGAGACTACAGAGGTTCTCTGATCCACTTCAATGCCCGGTTCCACATCTACTTGTGCTGTATAGCCAACTTGGCAATTTGCAGCAGAAACAGATCTGTGACCAGGCTAATGGCTCCTAAAACAGTCCAAAAAAAATGGGGCTAGCTACTAGCGAAGTGTAGACTAGTTTAGTTTACTAGGATCCCCCTTAGCTTGTTGCTCATGCAGCAGCTACTCTTCCTAGGGTCCACTAGCTATGGAGCCCAGGAAGTGTAGCTGAGTTTTTCTTGGACAGGTCACGTGGTCAGGATAAACTCAGGGCCCTAACGTGAACAGTTGATGGTTGGAGGGCTATGGGAGCAGGAAGTAAGGAGAGATCTATCTGGCATAAGTGTAACTGAACCTTAAAAACAGAGACCGGAAATTAGAAGAAATGAGAGAAAAGCCTGTCTCCTCCCCTTAGTTGTCATACAGGGACGTAGTTTCAAAATGGCAACACTTGCTGTATTGACTTTTACAAGTAAAGAAGAGTGACTGTGGGACCACTAGAGATTTCGAAGGGGTAAGTTTCAGAGTATCCTGGCTCTCTGGGTGTGCCGTTTATGCTTGTTATGGTCATTATCACGTCAGACATGTTAAACAACAACAAAAAACACCTTGACCATGAAGTTCCCATCGGGCTGAGGGATCACCATGACGACAGAGTCGTGGAGCTTCTCGTCAAAGTGGACATGGGAGGGGGTGCCGGCGGCAGCAATAGCGGTGGTTGGCTCTTCTGAGAAACTGACGGCCCCCGCCTTTGCCGCAGAGCCTGAGGAGAGAACAACTACCTCAGTATACATAAACAACAGCGTTGACACACACACCTTCAGTCACAGCACACACACACAAATCACACACTAATTGCAAGTCCCTCTGGTCCAACAGTTCACGATGCAAGCAATTTTCTTATGCCAGTGACACTCAGGAATAAGTCACAAAAATAAAATGGTTTTCTTTACAAGAGAGAAGAACAGGGCAACTTGAATGTTTTGATTGTAATCCAACTTATTCTCTGCCTGTCTGAGGTGCTTGTCATTCTGGTGCCTTCAATTGTCTGGGAAACTCAGATCCCTCTTACACGGAACAAAAATATCAAAGCAACATGTTGATATAAATGCTGAGATAATATATTTCAGAAATGTTCCATATGCACAAAAAGCTTATCTCAAATGTGCACAAATTTGTTTACATCCATGTTAGTGAGCATTTATGCTTTACCAAGATAATCCATCCCCCTGAAAGCTGTGGCATATCAAGGAGTTGATTAAACAGCATGATCATTTCACAGGTGCACTGTGTGCTGGGGACAATAAAAGGCCAATCTAAAATGTGCAGTTTTGTCACAAAACAGGGCCACAGATGTCTCAAGGGAGAATACAATTGGCATACTGACTGCAGGAAGGTCCACCAGAGCTGTTGTCAGAGAATTTAGTGTTAATTTCTCTGCCATAAGCCGCCTTCAACGTCTTTTTAGAGAATTTGGCAGTGCGTTCAACCGGCCTCACAACCGCAGACCACGTGTATGGCGTTGTGTGGGCGAGCGGTTTGTTGATGTCAACGTTGTGAACAGAGTGCCCCATGGTGGCGGTGGGGTTACGGTATGGGCAGGCATAAGCTACGGACAATGGAATTTTATCGATGGCAATTTGAATACGTAGAGATAACATGACGAGATTCTAAGGCCCATTGTCGTGCCATTCATCTGCAGCCACCACCTCGTGTTTCATGATAATGCACGGCCCCATGTCGCAAGGATCTGTACACAATTCCTGAAAGATGAAAATGTCCCAGTTCTTCATTGGCCTGCATACGCACCAGAGCAAGATTAAGGTAACTTCCCAAAGTTCTCCGGTTTTTCAGAAATCCTGGTTGGAGGATTCCCGGAATTCCTGCTTATACTCTAGTGATTCCAATCTTCCCATTTCTGGAAAACCGGGGAATTTGGGGAAAGTTGCAGTACAGAAGAACAACAGAACTGTTATGGAAGTGTGATGTATAAGATGCGTAACTCTTGCGACGCCCCAATCATCTCTCCTTCCTCCCAAAGGGTACACTTGTTCCCTTCACTGATTTGAAAGGAAATTACTGGTATAAAAATATGGTTGAAACGCCCTCTACCCCATGCCTCGACCAACCCAATGCTATAAGATTTGTGGGAGCTAATAAATGTGTACACTTCAGGAGAAATTATTGGAACGCACCCTCTGAGTAGCTCTGTAGCTCTGTGTCCACTCCAATATGAAGCCTAGCTACTAGGCTACACTACATTTGTGGATTCAGACAATACTAAGAGATCCACAGTCTTTTAAACAAGACCGTTTGGTTAATCCACATTCTCTGGACACCAGCCCAGACAGCACTTTGGAGCATTTAAGTGAGCCTGCCTTGGGACTATTCCATTGTGCCAGTCGATGTCCTTCCAGGACTCTCGCTCTCTCCCCCTCCATTCTACATCCTAGACACATAAAAAATACATTGAGATGAAACCAAATAGAAAGTCTCTCATTCAGTCTGTAGCTTAAATTAATCAAAGTGAGGACAAAGACCCAGGGAGAGCTGAGCTCTGTGTGCAGAAACAAAGACCCAATCATCTCTTTTGGACGGGGGTATTAATGACAGTGACCTGTCTCCCAGGTGGTGTTCTCTTGCTGTGTTTCTATGAGCTTCCCTGAACAATTCCTGCTTATCTGTCATGTGCATCATATTCATTCACACTGTCACTCACAGACACACTTCAGGCTTAATTCAATCAAGTCCACATTGTGGTTTTTCCCAAAACTAGAATCCCTTCAAATTACACGCATCCAAAGACTAACTGGATAATTGTAGTTCTCAGACTAAAGACGTAGTATGTGTGCATTGTAAACAAAGACATTGCATACGTAAACATCGCCATTTAGGGGTTGGATTGAATTCCAGCCACTGTCTCCCAGGTCTTATTCTCTTGTCTCATGTTGCCTGTACCCTTCCTGATAATCACTTATTTAAATGACACACTTACTAAGTATTTGTATACTGTAGTGCTGTTATAACATAGGGGAGGGTGAGAGAGGGAGAGCCTTTACCATCTCCATGCCAATCCCTCCCGTGATGTTGCCACAAAGCCTCCGAAATCATAAACAACAAACACACTTTTGAAGTACCTACTTACTCTTCCTAGCAGTAGCCATGCCAGGGTCAATCCTACACAGAATCCACCCGTCACAGCCTGGTCATCTCTATGGCCCAGCCTCAAAACAACCCTGAGAAAGAGAGACAGACAGAGAAAGAGGATAAAGGACAGGATTCAATGATAAAGTATGAAAGCTGCCTCCCAAGTGGTGCAGTGGTCTAAGGCCACTAGAGATCCTGGTTCGAGTCCAGACTCTGTTGCAGCCGGCCGTGACCGGGAGACCCATGGAGCGGCGCATAATTGGCCCAGTGTTGTCCGGGTTAGGGGAGGGTTTGGCTGGTAGGGATGTTCTTGTCCCATCGCACACTAGCGACTCCTGTGGCCGGCCGGGCGCAATGCACGCTGACACAGTCGCCAGGTGTACGGTGTTTCCCCCCCGACACATTGGTACGGCTGGCTTCCGGGTTAAGTGAGCAGTGTGTCAAAGAAGCAGCGCGGCATGGCTGGGGTTGTGTTTTTCAGAGGACGCACGGCTCTCGACCTTCGCCTCTCCCGAGTCAGTATGGGAGTTGCAGCGATGGGACAAGACTAACTACCACGAAATTGGGGAGAAATACGTCAAATTTAAAAAATAATGTAAATAGCGAGAATCCATAGTTGATAAAGCCATTTTGGACGTATTAATTAATGATATATACCCATTGATTCTTGAAGAATATAAATTAAAAATGCCTCATAAGCATAATAAACTGTCGTACCCCATCAGAACCCAAAATATGCACTTGTTTTACACCAATGGTGTTCGTACAATGTAAATGTAAAACAAACACTGTATAGCCGCAAAACGAGGGCCGGGACAATGCCAGTATCGCGGCAAGGAAACAAAACACAAAGCGGATTGAACTTTAGTTAATTTAATTTATAAGCTTATAGCGCGCAATATTTTTACATACAGCATGTTATTAAAAGGACCAAAGAGTTTAGTCTCCTTTGTGTGTGAATTTTGGCATCTAAAAAAAATTGTGATAGTACTCAAAACATGGTTAGAACTATAATTTTGATATCGTGGATGGTCACTCCTTGCGTCCATAGCTCAGTCTATCAATTTAAGAGTGGTCACATTTGTCCCGTACCTCAGCGTTTTACCAAAACAGAGGGGCGCTGCTTTGTTATTGGTAAGGACTCTAGCTTTAACACAAGTAGGGAGGGCAAGAAAGAAAGAGCTAAAAGAAGAAAGGAAAAGGTGACGTAACCATAATGAAATCAGGAAATAAATGCTTCTGAAAGACAAGCTAATATTTGTCTTTAATAAATCCTCACCCCAGGTTACTAATTCTGCAGGTCAAACAACAGCACCCAGCTGTGTGTGCCAGGCTCCATCTCCAAGGGACTGTGACTTGAATTAAATAAAAACAACAAACATTCAAAGAGGATTACATGTACACAGAGGAGATTCAGATGGTTAATTATTACATTTTCAGAGAAACTTCTCTCACAGGTTTCTGTAAAAGAAAGCACAAAATATTACCCGAACAAAAACCAAGATAGCCAGGCTTCCTAAAAGGTTGTCGAAGGACACAGCACTCTTAGTGATTGAAATTACGTCAAGTGAGGGTAATTAGGGGGGGTGCTGACATACTATGAAAATTAACAAGTTGCTCTGACTAACCAGCCTGAAAATAACTTAGGTAGGTTGAGGTGACCAATGACTAGTTTTTATCCTGCAAAGAAGGAAGGAGCATCCATAAGGGAGGTGACTAAAGCAAGTTATTTTTTTACAACAAAATCTAAATTTATGTAAATGGATTGTTATACAAGGGTTCAGACACCTTTTTTGTGATTTCACATGAGAAACTAACCCCAAACAGCAAATCCCTTCCTCATCCTCATTGTGTAGTATGGGGGCCCGAAAAAACATGAACAAAGGCCCAAATACGGCCTTTTAGAAACGGCAAAGCTCTCAGTATAGGGATGCAGGTCTTAAGATGTTGTTGTACACATGAAATTGTGTCCTTACGAATTTTATCTGCAATGTTACATTCCCTTTTGCACTACTTGAGCCATTTCCCTTATCCAGCTATTCCATTCTCTGTGTAGCTACAGGTAACTGCCAAAATAAAGGAAACACCAACATAAAGTGTCTTAATAGTGCGTTGGGCCAGAACAGCTTCGATGCGCCATGGCATAGATTCTACAAGTGTCTGGAACTCCCTGTGTGGAAGCACCCCATGCGTTCAATATACTTTGTATCCCTCATTTACTTAAGTGTTTCCTTTGTTTTGGCAGTTACCTGTAGAATGGACGGATCGATATCGCTCGAGTCACAAAAAAATGGAATATTACACTGCGGATTAAGTTCAGAATGACACAGTTTTTTGTGTACAACAGCTAAAGACCTGCATAACAATTTATTTTTCCTTCATAACAAAAACTGAAGATTCTCAACTAGAAGTAGCTTAAAGTTAACTAGCTTGCTAGCCTAGCTGGGCAAGTTAGCTAGCTAGTTAACATTACAATCCCGTACTGAACTTTGAAAGCCATCAGCTAAATCATATCTTTTGGTATACACACAGTCAAACAATTTCACCTATGCCATGGTAGTCACTGCTAGACTGGTAGCTACCGTCAGCAGAGTAAACATGTTTGTTTGTTCATTCTATCTTTGACTGACGTTAGCTAACTTAATGTTACCAAATAAAGAGCATCTCAATTTGGTAGCCATCTCTTCCACCTTGTCTGGAAAACACTCAGTTACTAAAAATAGAATTGTTGATATAGCTAAATCACTCTCTGTGTGTTGGTAGCAATGATGAATGTGTATAACATTGTCTGTGGTTAGTTAGTTGGTTCTCAGTCTCAAGCTGGCTAGCAATGTTGCTGCTAATTTAGTGATGCTAGTTAGCTAAACAGCAAGCTGACAATATTGAAATGTCCATGTTAGCTATGCTTAGTCTAAGACATACAACAATGCACAATTTAACCACCCCACTAATTGTGTATTGTTGTGCATTTTGTTGTAGGTGGTACTGAATCTGATTCCACAAACATGTGCTTCCAACCCCTAGTGCTGCACAAGGTGGAGGTATATTGGTCAAAATATTTACAAGCTGATGATGGTTAAGATGACACAATTTACAGTAAGCACGGAATAAACATGAAATGGTAGTGTTTCTATTGCTGAGTTATGTTATGGGGTTACAGGTGGATAGAGGTAGCCTGAGGACCACAGAGTACACAAGCATGAGGGAGCGGACATACCTTGCGGTTATGGAGCACATCAAGATTGTGGGACAGAAACTAGCAAGAGACACGGAAAGGTGGAAAATCAAGACTACAACAGTCATGAAACAAATCACCTCATTATTTTATCTGCAGATTCTCAAAACGCAATACAAAGACATGTCTACAGAAATCCCCTGTAAAGGGCTGCTATTGACAAGAATGATCTGTCAAAGTCGTTGGGCTGGGGGAGGTTTACAGAGTACTTTGAGATGAAGTTTTTTTTTTGGACACACCTACTCATTCAAGGCTTTGTCTTTATTTGTCCTATTTTCTACATTGTAGAATAATAGTGAAGACATCAAAACTATGACATAACACATGGAATCATGTAGTAACCTTTGACTGGTACTGTACCTATGCGAGTAAGGCATCTCAACTCTGGCATACTTAAGAAACAAGTGCAGGCACAATCTCAATGCTGAGCATGACCTCGGGTTACGCTGTCAAATGCAGATAGTCTGGGTAGCCATTTGATTAGTTGTTCAGCGGTCTTATGGCTTGAGGTAGAAAAAGGAGCCTTTTGGACCTAGACTTGTCACTTGCCATGCGGTAGCAGAGACTAGGGTGGCTGGAGTCTGGACATTTTTAGGGCCTTCCTCTGAGACCACCTGGTATAGAGATCCTGGATGGCAGGAAGCTTGGCCCCAGGGATGTACTGAGCCATACGCACTACCTTCTGTAGTGGCTTGTGGTTGGGTGCCAGGCAGTGATGCAACCAGTCATGATGCTCTCGATTGTGCAGCTGTATAACTTTGGCAAATTTTTTCAGTCTCCTGAGGGGGAATGGGTTTGTCGTGCCCTCTTCATGACTGTCTTGGTGTGTTTGGAACATGATAGTTTGTTGGTGATGTGGACACCAAGGAACTTCGAGCTCTCGACCTGCTCCACTACAGCCCATTCAATGAGAATGGGGTTGTGCTCGGTCCTCCTTTTCCTGTAGTCCACGATCATCTCCTTTGTCTTGATCACATAGAGTGAGAGGGTTTTGTCCAGGCATCACACTGCCAGGTCCCTGACCTCCTCCCATAGGCTGTCTCATTGTTGTTGGAGTTCAAGCCTACTACTGTTGTGTCGTCAGCAAACTTAATGATGCTGTTGGAGTCGTGCTTGGCCACGCAGTCGTGGGTGAATATGGAGTACAGGAGGGGATTAAGCACGCACCCCGAGGAGCCCCAGTGTTGAGGATCAGTGTGGCAGATGTGTTGTTGCCTACCCATACCACCTGTGGGCAGACCGCCAGGAAGTCTAGGATCCAGTTGCATTGGGAGGTGTCTAGTCTCTTAGCGATGAGCTTTGAGTGCACTATAGTGTTGAAAACTAAGCTGTAGTCAATGAACAGCATTCTCACATAGGTGTTCCTTTTGTCCAGTTGGGAAAGGGCAGTGTGGAGTGCAATAGAGATTGCGTCATGTGTGGATCTGTTGGGGCGGTAAGTGAATTGGAGTGGGTCTAGGGTTTCAGGGATGATGGTGTTGTGAGCCTTGACCAGCCTTTCAAAGGACTTCATGGCTACAGACGTGAGTGCTACGGGTCGGTAGTCATTTAGGCAGGTTACCTTGGTATTCTTGGGCACAGGAACTATGGTGGTCTGTTAGAAACATGTAGATATTACAGACTCGGTTAGGGACAGGTTGAAAATGTCAGTGAAGACACTTGCCAGTTGGTCAGCGCATGCTCCGAGTACACATCCTGGTAATCCATTTGGCCCTGCGGCCTCGTGAATATTGATCTGTTTATTAAAGGGTCTTAAATCACATCGGCTACGGAGAGCGTTATCACACAGTCGTCCGGAACAGCTGGTGCGCTCATGCATACTTCAGTGTTGCTTGGCTCGAAGCACACATAGAAGTAATTTAGCTCGCTGGTAGGCTCGTGTCACTGGGCAGCTCGCGGCTGGGCTTCCCTTTGTAGTCCGTAATATTTTGCCAGCTCTGCCACCCCCAACGAGCATCAGATCCAGTGTAGTAGGATTCAATCTTAGTCCTGTATTGACACTTTACTTGTTTGATGGTTCATCAGAAGGCATAGCGGGATTGCTTATTAGCTGTGTGATGTGATTATTCAATTTATTCCAGGTCAAAATTAAAATTATTTATTGTATTTTAACAGCAACAATTCCAACCTAGACAGATATGTAAGAGTGTTTTTAAATTGGGAAGAATAAACATGAATTGCTATTTATATGGGTATTTCCAGTGGTGTAAAGTACTTAAGTAAAAATACTTGAAAGTACTACTTAAATCGTTTTTTGGGGTTTCTGTACTTTACTCTTTTTTTACTTCACTACATTCCTTAAGAAAATATTGTACTTTTTACTCCATACATTTTCCTTGATACCCAAAAGTACTCGTTACATTTTGAATGCTTAGCAGGAAAAGAAAAGTCAAATTCACGTACTTATCAACCGAACATCCCTGGTCATCCCTAATGCCTCTGATCTGGTTGGAGTGTGCCTGTGGCTTTCCGTAAATAAATAAAAAACAAGAAAACAGTGCCATCTGGTTTGCTTAATATAAGGAATTTCAAATGACTCAAACTTTCTCTTTTGATACTTAAGTATTATTTTCAAGCAAATACCTATAGACTTTTACTCAAGTAGAATTTTACTGGGTGACTTTTACTCGTGTCATTTTCTAAACTCAGCAAAAAAGAAACGTCCTCTCACTGTCAACTGCGTTTATTTTCAGCAAACTTAACATGTGTAAATATTTGTATGAACATAAGATTCAACAACTGAGACAAACTGAACAAGTTCTACAGACGTGTGACTAATAGAAATGGAATAATGTGTCCCTGAACAAAAAGGGGGGTGGGGGGGGTCAAAAATCAGTATTTGGTCTAGCCACCAGCTGCATTAAGTACTGCAGTGCATCTCCTCCTCATGGACTGCACCATATTTGCCAGTTCTTGCTGTGAGATGTTACCCCACTCTTCCACCAAGGCACCTGCAAGTTTCCAGACATTTCTGGGGGGGGGGATGGCCCTAGCCCTCACCCTCCGATCCAACAGGTCCCAGACGTGCTCAATGGGCTTGAGATGCGGGCTCGTCGCTGGCCATGGCAGAACACTAACATTCCTGTCTTGCAGGAAATCACGCCCAGAATGAGCAGTATGGCCGGTGGGTCATGTCAGGATGAGCCTGCAGGAAGGGTACCACATAAGGGAGGAGGATGTCTTCCCTGTAACACACAGCATTGAGATTGCCTGCAATGAAAAGAAGCTCAGTATGATGATGCTGTGACACACCGCCCCAGACTATGACGGACCCTCCACCTCCAAATTGGTCCGCTCCAGAGTACAGGCCTCGGTGTAAAGCTCATTCCTTCGACGATAAACGCGAATCCGACCATCACCCCTGGTGAGACAAAACCGCGACTTGTCAGTGAAGAGCACTTTTTGACAGTCCTGTCTGGTCCAGCGACAGTGGGTCTGTGCCCATAGGCAACGTTGCTGCCAGTGATGTCTGGTGAGGACGTGCCTTACAACAGGCCTACAAGCCCTCAGTCCAGCCGCTCTCAGCCTATTGCGAACAGTCTGAGCACTGATGGAGGAATTGTGCGTTCCTGGTGTAACTCGGGCAGTTGTTGTTGCCAGCCTGTACCTGTCCCGCAGGTGTGATATTCGGATGTACCGATCCTGTGCAGATGTTGTTATACGTGGTCTGCCACTGCAAGGACGATCAGCTGTCCATCCTGTCTCCCTGTAGCGCTGTCTTAGGCTTCTCACAATACAGACATTGCAATTTATTGCCCTGGCCACATCTGCAGTCCTCATGCCTCCTTGCAGCATGCCTAACGCATGTTCACGCAGATGAGCAGGGACCCTGGGCATCTTCTTTTTGTGTTTTTCAGAGTCAGAAGAAATGCCCCTTTAGTGTCCTAAGTTTTCATAACTGTGACCTTAATTGCCTACCGTCTGTAAGCTGTTAGTGTCTTAATGACCGTTCCACAGGTGCACGTTCATTAATTGTTTATGGTTCATTGAACAAGCATGAGAAACAGTGTTGAAACCCTTTACAATGAAGATATGTGAGGTTATTTGGATTTTTACAAATTATCTTTGAAAGACATGGTCCTGAAAAAGGGACATTTCTTTTTTTGCTGAGTTTATTAAGCTAACTTTTACTCAAGTATGACTGTTTGGTACTTTTTCCACCACTGGGTATTTCATTTCGATTTGTTTTTATCTACACTGCTCAAAAAAAATAAAGGGAACACTTAAACAACACAATGTAACTCCAAGTCAATCACACTTCTGTGAAATCAAACGGTCCACTTAAGAAGCAACACTGATTGACAATACATTTCACATGCTGTTGTGCAAATGGAATAGACAACAGGTGGAAATTATAGGCAATTAGCAAGACACCCCCAATAAAGGAGTGGTTCTGCAGGTGGTGACCACAGACCACTTCTCAGTTCCTATGCTTCCTGGCTGATGTTTTGGTCACTTTTGAATGCTGGCGGTGCTTTCACTCTAGTGGTAGCATGAGACGGAGTCTACAACCCACACAAGTGGCTCAGGTAGTGCAACTCATCCAGGATGGCACATCAATGCGAGCTGTGGCAAGAAGGTTTGCTGTGTCTGTCAGCGTAGTGTCCAGAGCATGGAGGCGCTACCAGGAGACAGGCCAGTACATCAGGAGACGTGGAGGAGGCCGTAGGAGGGCAACAACCCAGCAGCAGGACCACTACCTCCGCCTTTGTGCAAGGAGGAGCAGGAGGAGCACTGCCAGAGCCCTGAAAAATGACCTCCAGCAGGCCACAAATGTGCATGTGTCTGCTCAACCCGTCAGAAACAGACTCCATGAGGGTGGTATGAGGGCCCGACGTCCACAGGTGGGGGTTGTGCTTACAGCCCAACACCGTGCAGGACGTTTGGCATTTGCCAGAGAACACCAAGATTGGCAAATTTGCCACTGGCGCCCTGTGCACTTCACAGATGAAAGCAGGTTCACACTGAGCACGTGACAGAGTCTGGAGACGCCGTGGAGAACATTCTGCTGCCTGCAACATCCTCCAGCATGGTCTGGTGTAACAATCTGTAGCTAAGAGAACTGGTGATCAGCAGATTATGGGAGAGGTGGTCATAAAGAAATTGCCATTCCAAAGAAACATACAGTAAGTTCAGGGAATACTTGTAAAGCTGTGTTTATTATGAACTGCTATTAAACTCCTCTTGAGTTATCTGCTTTAAATCCAACATAATAATGTCTAATCCCTCGAAAGAGACAGTTCACAGGATTCAGTTCTGCTACAAGAAGACCAGGCACCACACGGTATTGTCTGCATACTCTATTGTAGAGTTTGAACAACAGTTGAACCGTGCCAGCATAACATCAACATGAGGATAGTTGAACTTGCGTGCACATATCTTGCCTAACAAAGAAATATGGCATAACTCTCAACCTTTGCACAGTAACCAGGCGATACAAATTAGTCTAGGTATGTAAGCAGACAGTGGATACCTACAGCCATGTATATCAGGCATGCTTAGGCAAATATTTTTTATAGTACAACCAGCTTCAGTTTTAGAGATTTTACAAAAGTTAATTGTAGTATTGTTTCTCCTCACTGTTTGCTAGTAAATGTATTTTGCTAGATATGCAATACTTGTTACTCTGTTTGGAATCCTATCTTGTGTCATGCCTAAAATTTTGTGAGATTGAAATGCATCCAAGGTCATAATCACAACCAATGTCAACCTTCATCAATGACGTTACATAGCTAGCTGGTAAAATTATTTACAGTTGCTGATGTTACATGTTTGCTAACAAGTTACAAACTGAGAGGCGTGGCTAACTAGCTAGCCAACTCCAGTCATGTGCTAACTTTTGCTGGTAAACCTAGCTTTAGGTGGCTGGTTGTAACATTGTAGGTTGCAGTTTAGTAGCTAGCCATAGCTACGACTAAAAAGGAAGAGGTTTCACAATCGAGATACAAATCGGTGATCTTTTGTAAAACCACTATTTTTAGTCATAGATATGGCTACTGGTAGTTGTGTACCTAGCTAGCTAAATTAGCAAACAGAAAAATACATAGATTTCCCCCCACTGTATCACAGTATTATGTTAGCCAGCAATACACCATTTCGGTTTGAGTAGATAATCTAAAGTTAGCTTGGTGGCTTGCAGGAAAAAAATAACTAGCTAGGCAAATGCATGTCATCTGCCCTCTTGGTGCTGGTATCGGCTGTAACATCAGCTGAGCTTCTAACGTTAGATAAATCCAAATCTTTGTTTCGAATCTTCTTCGCTATATTCCGGTAGAAACATGCATGGTTGAATGTCACCATGTAGCTAACAGATGCTCCATCGTCAATATTTGTGTTGATGAGAGGAATCACTTGAAGCCATTGTGTTAGGTCAGATCTTTCCATTTTTACATAATTATTCAGACCCTTTGCTATGAGACTTGAAATTGAGCTCAGGTGCATCCTGTTTCCATTGATCATCCTTGAGATGTAGTGTCACGAATATTACCGAAGGTGACTCCCCTTCTTGTTCGGGTGGCGCTCGGCGGTCGTCGTCGCCGGTCTACTAGCTGCCACCGATCCTTTGTTCTGTGTTCGTTTGGTTTTGTCTAATTGGTTTCACCCGTTTCTTGTTTGGTTATTAGGGTGGGGTTATTTAAGTTCGTTCAGCCTGCTTCTGTTTGTGCGGGCTTGTTCGTCTGTATGTGTTAGAGTGGTTTGTGTTTGCATTTCGGGTTTCTCGCTGTCCTTTAATTTTTCACCTTATTGTTTTCTATTTTGTTCCTGTGATTTATTCTGGACATTAAAGCGTGTTTTTCCCGCATCCTTTTGCTCTCTGTGGCTGACTCCACACCTATTCACTCATTGAGCGTTACATGTAGAACTTGATTGGAGTCTACCTGTGGTAAATTCAATCGATTGGACATGATTTGGAAAGGCACACACATAAGGTCCCACAGTTGACAGTGCATGTCAGAGTAAAAACTAAGCCATGAGGAATTGTCTGTAGAGACAGGATTGTGTCGAAGCACAGATCTGGGGAATTGTCCCAAAACAATTCTGCATCATTGAAGGTGCTCAAGAACACAGTGGCCTCCATCATTCTTAAAGGGAAGAAGTTTTGAACCACCAAGACTCTTCCTAGAGCTGGCCGCCCGGCCAAATTGAGCAATCGGGGGAGAAGGGCATTGGTCAGGGAGGTGACCAAGAACACGATGGTCACTGACAGAGCTCATCCCTACTGCCTCTGATCTGGCAGACTCACTGAACACAAATGCATCGTTTGTAAATTATGTCTGAGTGTTGGGAATGCACCCATGGCTATCTGTAAATTTTAAAAACAAGAAAATGTGCCATCTGCTTTGCTTAATATAAGGAATTTGAAAATTATACTTTTGATACTTATGTATATTTTAGAAATTACATTAACTTTTTATTTGTTTATTAACTAGGCAAGTCAGTTAAGAACAAAATTCTTATTTACAATGGCGGCCTTTCACTTTTACAACTTTCTATTTGGTATCTATCTATACCTTTACTCAAGTATGACAATTAGGTACTTTTTAAAAATTGTTTTACCCCACACACCGCTACTGCTTATAGCTGACTAATACAGTATTCCATTCAAACCAATTGCATAATGAGATATATGTAGGGCCCAGGACCGAGTTTGGGAAACCCTGGCCTAGAGCAGATACACTTCAAACACCGGCAAGCCTCATTGCGCAAAATAGTATGCCGTATTATCTGGATTTGTATGCAACAAAAGTTCAATATTCACCTTCTGTTATTATTTCTGTCAAGCCGTTTACGCTCACAGTTTGACGCATACATTCGACAAATCCAACGTATGCGCCACATCGAACGAACTGCAGCTGCATCTGCAACGTAATGCTGCAAGGCACACGCAGCGTTTCATTGGTAATTCATGTAATTCTGGTGTACCAAAATACAAAATTACTGTCGGTGTGTTCGAAGCGTTTAACAAATCACCTACGCTACCAGTGACTATTGTGAGTTCTAAAAAGGCTTTCTCTCACTTGAAATAAGTTTAGTCTACTAGTTAACTGAACCTTTTGGTAGATTTACGTAAGTTAATGTACATTTAGTAAAAAAAAAAAAGATTATTTGTGTACAAAGATTAGTTTATAGTCTGATATTTCTATAATAAGCGGCTACGTCCTGAAACGAGTTTGCGCCTGCTGTCTTGACACGTGCTGTCTATTCGGACTTGGAGTTCGACAGTGCTGAGCAAGTGGCAACCGTAGAATTACTAATTTAATATAGGATCTCTATGGTAGCAAACTCAGTTTGGAAATAATTATCACCGTATTTTGGTCTCCAAGAACTCACCTTGTAAATTCTGCAATTGAGGTTAAATGCGCACACAGTGCAGTTAGTGTCCTTGTCAGTTGAGTCCAAGTCACTGAGAGACAAAATAATATGGGACCTCAAACAACGAAGAAGGATGAGCAAATAACGCATACACTCCACTGAGCTACGAATCAACTCCCCTTTCGCCGGATTTCGACCGGTGCCAACTTCCGCATTTGTCACGTGGTTTGCAATCCAATTCAGGAGATAGTAGTAGCTATGATATACAGTAAATTCACACAAATCAAGTCTACATTAAGAACTGTCAAAGGTGCATCGGTCGATAAAGTCTTTCCAACCACCTACATTAATTGTATTATGTTGCCCCTTTGTGGCTGCTTCTTGTAGCTGACGTGAGGATGAGATTCAGCAATTTGGAGGACAGTGGAAATTGATCAAAACCAACGCGTCTCTAATCTCATCAGAGTTTTATATAGTGATGGGTGGTTCGCGAATATGTAAACACAGCCTGTAGCTGCCGTAATAATCTCATCATGTAGGCTATCTGTGCACCCTTTATCTGCGAGTTGTTGGCTAGAGTGCACATGCCAATACCAGAGTGGGCACAATTGCTATATAGCACAACATGTTCAAGGAAACCATTAGTAGAGTTGAAAATATGATGGAAACACATTTAACTTGTATTTTTTATTCGGTACAAATTGTTTTATTTTTAACCATCACTCCTGTGTTCCAATGGCACGTTGTGTTAGCTAATTCAAGTTTATCATTTTAAAAGTCTAATTGATCATTAGAAAACCCTTTTGCAATTATGTTAGCACAGCTGAAAACTGTTGTGCTGATTAAAGAATCAATAAAACTGGCCTTCTTTAGTCTAGTTGAGTATCTGGAGCATCAGCATTTGTGGGTTCGATTGCAGACTCAAAATTGTCAGATACAAATCACTTGCATGCTGACATGGTAGCCAGGTGTACGGTGTTTCCTCCGACACATTCGTGTGGCTGGCTTCCAGGTTAAGTGGCATTCCAGGTTAAGTGTCAAGAAGCAATGCAGCTTGGTTGTGTTTCGGAGGATGCATGGCTCTCGACCTTTGCCTCTCCTGAGTCCGTACGGGAGTTGCAGCGACTACCAATTGGATACCATGAAATGGGGGGTAAAAGTAGAACATTTTAAACTTAAAATAAATTGAGATTTGTCAAAGTAGCCACCCTTTGCCTTGATGACATGGCATTCTCTCAACCAGCCTTACCTGGAATGTTTTTCCAACAGTTTTGAAGGAGTTCCCACATGCTGAGCACTTGTTGGCTGCTTTTCCTTCACTCTGCGGTCCAACTCATCCCAAACCATCTCAATTGGGTTGAGGTCGGGTGATTGTGGAGGCCAGGTCATCTGATTCAGCACACCATCACTCTTCTTCTTGGTCAAATAGCCCTTACACAGCCTGGAGGTGTGTTGAGTCATTGAACTGTTGAAAATCTAATTATAGTCCCACTTAACGCAAACCAGATAGGAGGGCGTATCGCTGCAGAAATCACAGACTGTGTCACTAGTAAAGCACCCAACACCATCACATATCCTCCTCCATGCATCATGGTGGGAACCACACATGCAGAGATCATTTGTTTACCTAATCTACGTCTCACAAAGACACAGCAGTTGGAACCAAAAATCTCAAATTTGGACACATCAGACCAAAGGACAGATTACCACCAGTACACCACTCGTGTTTCTTGGCCCAAGCAAGTCTCTTCTTTTTAGTGGTGTCCTTTATTAGTTATTTGTAGCAATTCGAACATGGCCTGATCTATGTTGTCTCCTCTGAACAGTTGATGTTGAGATGTGTCTGTTACTTGAATTCTGTAAAGCATTTATTTGGGCTGCAATTTGTGAGGCTGGTAACTCTAATGAACTTATCCTCTGCAGCTGAGGTAACTCTGGGTCTTCTTTTCCTGTGGCGGTCCTCATGAGAGCCAGTTTCATCATAGCACTTGATGGCTTTTGCGACTGCACTTGAAGAAACTTTCAAAGTTCTTGAAATTTTCCGTATTGACTGACCTGCATGTCTTAAAGAAATTATGGACTGTCGTTTCGCTTTGCTTATTTGAGCTGTTCTTGCCATAATATGGACTTGGTCATTTACCAAATAGGGCTTTCTTCTGTATACCACCCATTCCTTGTCACAACAAAACTGAATGGCACAAATGCATTTAGAAGAAAATAAATTCCACAAATTAACTTTTAACAATGGCACACCTCTTAATTGAAATGCATTCCAGGTGACTACCTCATGAAGCTGGTTGAGATACTGCCAAGAGTGTTCAAAGCTGTCATCAAGGCAAAGGGTGGCTACTTTGAAGAATCCAAATATAAAATATATTTAACGCTTTTTTGGTTACAACATGATTCCATATGTGTTATTTCATAGTTTTAGTAGCTTATAGCATAGACTGAATCATTAGGCCATATTGTAATATTTTTAAATTGTTGTAATTTCCCTCTTATAAACTAGCATATAAGGAAAGGTATAAAAAAAACGCTTAATCTGCTTTTATTTGGGCATAGTAATTAGGCTACTTATGAAAAACAACTTTTTCGGGTTTTGGATTAAACCCACCACAATGCGCTTTGGGAGAAGAGCGCCATTCTGGAGTAGGCCCCATATCCACGTAGCCAACCAGGTAAAGAAAGTCGACAAATATGACAAAAGTGAAAAATATTCCACACATTTTGAACAATTAACATAATTCCATTCAGGTTTTAACATGTTTTGGTCAAATAAAATGTTGTAGTTATTGATGCACAAACAATGTATGAGCTAGGCCTAGGGCCTAACGTTACAGGCTTTCCCCCCCATTGACTAGTTCAAATGGTAGCCTAAACTGCCAGGCGAGGTAAGCTTGTAAGCAGTTAGAAAATAAGTAAATATAGACTCATTTTGAACTAGAAACAAACAATTCTCTAGCATAATTGCATTAGTGTTTAATGTGCTTTGGTAAAAGAAAATTACGTTTATGACGCACAAAAATGGCCTATAGGACCCCCATTTTTTTCGCTTGACATTTTATGTCTCAGTAAACACGTAACAACTTGTAAGTTATTTGAAGTAAGAAATAATATAATTTGGCCTTCTAGGTCTTAGATGTAAGTTGGCTTATTATGAAGTAGGCTAAATTTCAACGTTTCGCTGTGTTAGTGGTCATTTTAAGCCTGGTCTACGACTACACCTTTTTGTCAGGGAACCATGTAGGCATATTAACGTTAGCTCAATATTTTATTCTAATCTAGTTTGCTGTTGTATCCTGATGATTTCTTGCATTAGTTTTAGCTTCTTAAAATGATACGAATTGAATATTCATTGTGATCTTGTAGAATAAGTAGCCTACAATTATCACAAGTCTGGATAAATATCAGTTTTATTGTTAAAAGCAAATAGACAGGACAAAATTGCAGGTAGGCCTAATGGTAAAATGTAATGCTAGCGTCTAGGGCCTCAATAGTTTTTTACAATGTAATGCTAGGGCACCAGCACTCAAAGATTAGCTTATAAAATTGTAGGTAATGATACTATGTAATACCATTTATGTGTAGTGCATCTTATAGCCTTTCTCAGTTTTGACACAAAGATACCAATTTATATTATATTCTGCTTTCTGCAGCTATGATGACACGAACAGTAAGAATAAGTAACACATTTAACTTAGGCTACATACTTTTAACAGGCATGAATGAGGTTGACTGAGTTTCCTCTTCGTAGCTTGTAGTGTTTCATTGTTTTGCTCTCATCCAGCATTTCCCCTGCAAACAGAAGTCATCAAACCAATCTTTTAGAAGCTGTTTTTTATTATTAAAGAAAGACCATTTCCATTCATATCTTAGTATACAATACTTTTACAGCTAAGTGTTTAACTGTGAATTACCTAGCCTATGTAAGATTCTCATGACCTTGTTCTACACCGGTCAACAACAAAACAACAACAATCCATATGAAATAAACAACTGGCCTGCTGCTTTAACTCATAAGGATGCATCATGTGGATAGATAGCCTACCGTTGTAAACAAGCTTCATTGTGCTGCATTTCTTTCCTGCCTGTTGACATGCATTTTCCAACAGAACTGCTATTCTCTCCAGAGGGAACACGTCTATGTCCATGGTCTTTCCCGCACACCTCACAAGGACATTGAACTTGTCCACATCCTCAATATTGTCATTGGCCTTAATAAAAAGAGCACACAGATATTTAATAATCAAGAGAAAAACGGGGGTTATAAACAAGTCGGAATATATAATTTTAAAAAGGTTTATATTGTGGTGGTAATATAAAAACAATAAACCCTTAACTATTTCCCCTAAATGTTAACCCAACCAGCTGCTTTGATTAGGGGGAAACCCCACACTCATAAACATAATTTCCTTGAGTTGGTCTTTGTTTCAGTCATATACAGAGTTAAGCCTACTTACACCTAAGGCACTTCGTGATTCCCCCAGGAAATTCCCTGTGTTAGTCTTATCACCTTGTTGCTCTGGTGACCTGGGTGGACAGAAACCGATGTTCACTTTTCAAAGCAATAGTAAAAGAGATAAGGCTTAAACCAGGGTATTTACACACACACACACACGTTATGTAAAATGAATTTCCATTCAGTATCCTATTTTCCCTCACCCCTAACCCTAAACCGAACACTTACCCCAACATTAACCCCTAACATCAACCCGTAACCCTAATTCTAACCCTTAACATAAACCCCTACATTTATAATAGCCCTTGTCCTCATTGGGAAATGACTTGGGGGAATTTTAGGTCCCCACAAGGATAGACCCCCCACATTTTAGACGGTCTCCCCTCCCTGTCTGAGCTCTCTAATTGAGGGCCAACATGGCTCTTCCCTGACGGCTGGGAATCCCCTGTGTTATTACCTTGTTGCTCAGGTGACCTGGGTGGGGATAGGGGAAGTTTACTTAAAGGGAAAGTGAAAGATAGACAGGAGTGTTTACACTTTGGGGTTTAGGCCAGGTTACCGTAAAGCACTTTGTGATATCTGCTAATGTAAAAAGGGTTTGTAAATTAATTTGATTGACTTGACCAAGGAGAGAGAGATTCTAGGTTCTAGGCTCACCTGTCTGTGTCCTGATAGGTCTCTGTCTGAGTGACAACTGTGATTTCCCCTGAAGACTGGGGCAAAACAGACTAAGTTAGTTCACTCTAATAAGTGAGAAGTAATCATACAGGATTTCCCATTCCCCTTATATTTCCTGATCATGTATCTCTTTTGAAAAACAACAAATAATGCATTTAAATGTAAGTCTAGCATTTTATGGTTTGGGGAATGCATACATTCATGCTTGCGGGCACCTTAAAATTATGAAATTGTGGATGTTCTCTCAGAATTTTGCTAAATAGATTTCAGATTACAGACTAGTTGCCAACAGAAAGGATCTTAGTATGAATAGTAAAATGTAGGTTACTTACCTCTGGGTATAAATAACTGTAGATTCCACCCATTTTGTAAATGTAAGAATCTGTCTGATATAGCTTATTCTTCTACTTAGTCTTCTTCGAAGTTGAATGGTGGTACGCTGCCTCTACCCATTTATATGGCCGAGTGAGCCCTTTATCTCAGTTCAGAAAAGTACAGAACTTTCACTTTCTTTTGGGAAAGCCTGGTCTCATAGACTAGACGCACCATATTAAATGTAAATCCCGAACAGTAGTATGATATGTGACGTTTGGTATGGGTACATAAGACCGATGGTTACTTAAGGCAAAAATGAAAGTAGTTTGGTCGGGTGTATAACGCGAATGTCTAGCAACCCAAAGGTTGCGAGTTCAAATCTCATCAAGGACAACTTCAGCTAATTAGCAACTTTTCAACTGCTTACTATTTTTTTTAGCTATTTTGCAACTGCTTAGCATGTTAGCTAACCCTTCCCCTAAACCCATAGCCTAGTTAACGTTAGCCAGCTAGCTAACGTTGGCCACCTAGCTAGAATTCATAAAATATCATACGTTTTGCTAATTCGAAACATATTCTATGTTTTGCAAACTCAAAACATAAATTGAAAAGTAATTTGTAACCTGTCATACAAAATGAGTGATAGACACCGACAAATGAATACATACCATACGAAGCATAACATATCATAATAAATGGCGTGCCTCGGACTTACGTACAGAATAATACGAAATGCTCTGGGACCAGGTTGATTTGGAGATTCCCCTGATATTCCTTCCCTGTGATGTCTAAAGACATATAAATTAAGACGTCTTGAGGCATTTAGAGACCTGTCTTACGACTTGTCTTAGAAAATGAAGACGTCTTTAAGACAGTCCATAGAAATACCAATGTCTTGAGACATCCGACTTAAGACATTTCTAGACATTTTAGAATGAGTTGTTTTCATGTTTTATTAGTTATAAATACTAATCACTCACTTTATAACACTTATGCACAGCCATAGCACAAATTGTAGAAATCAAAGTAATCAAGATGATTTATTGACCAAAATATCAATTTCATATGCTATAAAATAACTTTGGGTAAAGGCGGTACAGTGCTCCAAATAAGGCCTATCTTCAAGTCTTTACAGCCAGATAATCATCTCTTGTTTAGGGATCTCAGAGCTGTTCTTCCTTAATCTACAGGAAAATAAACTGTTGTTAGTTATCATATCATAAATACAGCAACGTCAATAACAATAGCACCTCTACCCTGCTATTTTTATTGTACCTTTAATTATGAATAGCTCAACTGATGCGGAAAGCCCTACCGAATACTTACATACCGAATACTTTCGCAAGGCACTGTATATAAAAAGGTTAAGAATAAGTTAAAAAATTAATAGGCCTACCCAGTGGCATTATGCATTGCCATTCACATTATTTTTACGGCATTGCCCGATTATATAGACAACATGCTCCTGACAAACAAACTAATGAAGTCTGTCCACGTTAGGAAACAAACCAAAGCCCTTACGTCTTTCATAAAAAACGTATTCACTTACATCGCTCATAAAAACTGATCAGAAATGAAGTGACAGATATTGGATCAGTATGACTTATAAATTGTCTACCATAACTTAAATTACTTTTCAAGAACCAAAGAGCCCAAAGATTTACAAAGTAGGCTGCATCATGATGACTGAATTGCGCATCGCAAATATTCAACCAAGACGTAGAACTTTTTTAATAGCTTGTTTGAATAATTGTTTTTGCATTAGCATTTACTGGTAGATATCATAACTTGGAACATCTTACTGCTTTCCTACCCCTGTCGGTCTTCACTCATGCAACAACCAGTTGTTTGAGAGCGCTCTCAGTCCGACAGATTATCTATAGATTATCTTGTGTGCAGCGCGTGTGATAAATAATCAACATAACGACAGCGTCGAGAATACATCTGTTTTTTTAATAAATTATGTAGCCTCGATAAATAATTGCCTAAGCAGGCTACTGGCGGGGATGATCGACTGCCCCATAGGGTTTCCAAAAATGTCCCTGTATGTCGAGCCCTGACACACACAGACAAGGGCATTCCCTTTGCCTCTTCAGAAAGTTGGTATATTTTTGGTTAATTGCACATTACTGTATGAGTAAATCATTGTGATTAAAAAAAGCGAATTGTGAACCAAAATCTAACGTGACCAGGTAACAAGAAATCACTGGCACTATTGCAACCAGTAAAAAAAATGTGTGTCGCACTGCCAAGTCAAACGGTCGCATATGCGACTGTTTTGGTCGCATTATCGAACCCAGTAGATGTATTCTCTATTTAATAAAACTGCACAAAAAAGACCCGAATTGAAGTCACCTGTTTTTTTTGTTTGTTTTTTTGCTTTGGTGCTATTTTCAAAAGTATGTGGTGACATTTCAACTTCAAACCGGTAATACTTGTAACGCAGCCAGTCTTACATTCAAACCTATAATTGTGCATACATCTTTCACCACACAACCATTGATCCAAAATCTAAGTATACTATTAAATATAATGTGCACTTTGATTTAATCACCAAAACACGACATCATTATGTCTTCTCAATTTAGTTATTTTAGCAACCAGTTACTCCAAAAGCAAAAAATGTAAGATGCATGTATCAAAATTGACCTTTAGTATGCTCCAGTACTGTAAATTAGAGTACATTAAATTGTTTTTATGTTAGGCAATACACTTGCACTACCCATTAAAGTTGACTGAACATCAAATTTCCATAATTTGTGATCAAATGTGATCAAAACATCTTTCACAATAAAATAAAATGTTATTTGTAGGGTTGCACATTTTGGGGAATACTCAGAGGTGTGAATTAACAGTAAAATATGGACATTTTCAGAAATATATGCAAATTCATATTAATACCATTTAAATGTAGATGTTTTTTGCATCGGATATATTTACCATATCATATGGAGACAGAAACAGAAACCTTTTACCTTATCATAAGTAGACATAATTGCAAATTATTAAATCCTTCCAATATATATATATATTTAACTATTTAGTTACGAATTGAACTTTAATTAAATGAGTTGACTCTTCACATGGGATGATTTCACTGAACAACAAAATAAAGAGAATATTGAATGATCCCCAATGATCCATCACATCTCCCAAAAACTTTTTCAACATACATCTGTAAAATGATAGTCTAGAAACTAATGCTTTGGTTGTCTTCCTCTCAGGCTTACATGTCTTCTCCCTGGACCTCCTCAATGTCCCCCTCTTGAACATCAGACTCTGAGGCCTCATCTTCACTATCACTTTCCAACCTTGTTGAGGATGGCTCATTGTCAGGCTCAAAAAGACAAAAATATGCCCGGATGCCACCAATTTTTCAATCCTTGTTGTATTGGTCCGTATGTTGCGTCCTTTGGTGTGTGTGTGTTCCCAAACAAGGACCAGTTGCGCTTTGAGGCAGCTGATGTTGGTGGGATTTGGAGGATGAAGGAGGCAACAGGGGAAAGAGCCTCAGATCCACAAAGTCCCTTCCACCAGGTGGCTGATGAGATATATATTGGCACTACTGCCACAATTCATCTCCATCCCAAAGCCCTTGCTTGGAAGTGTACTTCGCCAGACTGCCAAGAACCTTGCCCTCATCCAGGTCAAGGTGGCGAGACACTTTAGTGATGACACCACAGGCCTTGTTGATCTCTGCACCAGACAGGATGCTCTTCCCAGCATACTTGGGGTCCAACATGTACGCTGCGGCGTGTATGGGCTTCAGGCAAAAGTCTTCACGCTTTTTTGATGTATTTCATAACTGCAGTTTCCTCTGCTTGGAGCAACGGTGAAGTGGGCAGGGCAGTACGGATTTCTTCTCTTACATACAGTGCCTTGCGAAAGTATTCGGCCCCCTTGAACTTTGCGACCTTTTGCCACATTTCAGGCTTCAAACATAAATATATAAAACTGTATTTTTTTGTGAAGAATCAACAACAAGTGGGACACAATCATGAACGACATTTATTGTATATTTCAAACTTTTTTAACAAATCAAAAACTGAAAAATTGGGCGTGCAAAATTATTCAGCCCCCTTAAGTTAATACTTTGTAGCGCCACCTTTTGCTGCGATAACAGCTGTAAGTCGCTTGGGGTATGTCTCTATCAGTTTTGCACATCGAGAGACTGACATTTTTTCCCATTCCTCCTTGCAAAACAGCTCGAGCTCAGTGAGGTTGGATGGAGAGCATTTGTGAACAGCAGTTTTCAGTTCTTTCCACAGATTTTCGATTGGATTCAGGTCTGTACTTTGACTTGGCCATTCTAACACCTGGATATGTTTATTTTTGAACCATTCCATTGTAGATTTTGCTTTATGTTTTGGATCATTGTCTTGTTGGAAGACAAATCTCCGTCCCAGTCTCAGGTCTTTTGCAGACTCCATCAGGTTTTCTTCCAGAATGGTCCTGTATTTGGCTCCATCCATCTTCCCATCAATTTTAACCATCTTCCCTGTCCCTGCTGAAGAAAAGCAGGCCCAAACCATGATGCTGCCACCACCATGTTTGACAGTGGGGATGGTGTGTTCAGCTGTGTTGCTTTTACGCCAAACATAACGTTTAGCATTGTTGCCAAAAAGTTCCATTTTGGTTTCATCTGACCAGAGCACCTTCTTCCACATGTTTGGTGTGTCTCCCAGGTGGCTTGTGGCAAACTTTAAACGACACTTTTTATGGATATCTTTAAGAAATGGCTTTCTTCTTGCCACTCTTCCATAAAGGCCAGATTTGTGCAATATACGACTGATTGTTGTCCTATGGACAGAGTCTCCCACCTCAGCTGTAGATCTCTGCAGTTCATCCAGAGTGATCATGGGCCTCTTGGCTGCATCTCTGATCAGTCTTCTCCTTGTATGAGCTGAAAGTTTAGAGGGACGGCCAGGTCTTGGTAGATTTGCAGTGGTCTGATACTCCTTCCATTTCAATATTATCGCTTGCACAGTGCTCCTTGGGATGTTTAAAGCTTGGGAAATCTTTTTGTATCCAAATCCGGCTTTAAACTTCTTCACAACAGTATCTCGGACCTGCCTGGTGTGTTCCTTGTTCTTCATGATGCTCTCTGCGCTTTTAACGGACCTCTGAGACTATCACAGTGCAGGTGCATTTATACGGAGACTTGATTACACACAGGTGGATTGTATTTATCATCATTAGTCATTTAGGTCAACATTGGATCATTCAGAGATCCTCACTGAACTTCTGGAGAGAGTTTGCTGCACTGAAAGTAAAGGGGCTAAATAATTTTGCACGCCCAATTTTTCAGTTTTTGATTTGTTAAAAAAGTTTGAAATATACAATAAATGTCGTTCATGATTGTGTCCCACTTGTTGTTGATTCTTCACAAAAAAATACAGTTTTATATCTTTATGTTTGAAGCCTGAAATGTGGCAAAAGGTCGCAAAGTTCAAGGGGCCCGAATACTTTCGCAAGGCACTGTATGCAAGCAGGGTCTGAAGATCAGTCAGGATGGCATTGTCTCCCTCAATCCGTGCAATGGCTACTGCTATAGGTTACAGGAGTTTCAGGCTGCTTACCACTTTCTCCCAAAATAGATCATCCAGGAGGATCCTCTTGATGGGGCTGTCCATATCGTCAGACTGTGATATGGCCATTTCTTGGAGAGACTCCTTCCCCTCCAGGAGACTGTCAAACATGATGACAACACCACCCACACAGGTGTTACTGGGTAGCTTCAATATGGTGCTCTTATTCTTCTCACTTTGCTTGGTGAGGTAGATTGCTGCTATAACTTGACGACCCATACCTACTGTAACCATTTCCTTGGCTTTCTTGTAGTGTATCCATTGTTTTCATTGTTTTAAACCTGGTATCGGTATTGAAGTCAAAATTCTGGTATGACAACACTACTACTGGTAGTGGCTTGCCCATTGGCTTTTCTACTCCTGGTTGGCTACAATACAGCTGCCTGATGAACGTTAGCCAGCTAGCTCATTAGCTAGACAACAGAGAACAAGCCACCAACAACAAAGACAACAAAGATTTTTATAACTAACCTTATCTGTGGAGAGGAGCTGTAGCTAGCTATGGTTGTTAGCTACTAGCTTGCTAGTCAGCTAGCTAGTAAGCTTCTGCAACAAATGGAACTCCCCAGACAAACACTAGCCAGCTAGCTAATGTTAGTTAACTAACTAGCAACTAGGGGTGTGCCGAGTACTCTGACAAAACTAGTATTGTAATAGAGAATTTTCCGAATAGAAGTATAACAAGTTTTTATTTTTTATTTTTATTATCCGTGGTCCGAAAAATGTATTTGTAGCTGCCAGCATGCACATCTCTTTCACTCTAACAATGAAGTGCTGCGTTCTCTAAACAACTATTGCCTAGTTCTTCTGTCTGTAGAGAAACAAGCGGGGTATTGGTTGAGCCTGCTGCAGCGATTGTATTAGAACGAGCTGCTCTCCCTCTGCTCTCATTTCCCCAGATAGACGCTCACTCACTCACTCACTCGTCTCAGGGCACAAGCACATTCCAGGTCAGCCCAAGCCCAAGTCTCAAGAAACACACAGTACATCCACCACTGCAGAGAGATGAAGGGGAGTGTCCTTGTTATGTTCTTAGTGAGCTCCTTCCTTTATTCTGTCAGTTGCCCGGCTAGCTCAGTCGGTAGAGCATGAGACTCTTAATCTCAGGGTCGTGGGTTCGAGCCCCACGTTGGGCGCATGTTGTTTTTGCACCTCTAAACCTCACTGTGCTCATAGACAAGATTGCACTACTCATCTGTATTCACAATTTTTTTTAAATACATTTTAATATTTTATTTTTTATAGTTGGTTAAATTTTACTCTATTATTTTAGTAGTTTTTTAAGTTGGAGAAATACTACTAATAAAACATCAATACTACAAAAATATTTGTGTTAGTATTTTTAATCATAATATGTACTTTAAGAAATTATCCTTATTAAAGATTGATTATATACTGAAAAATATAGGGATTAAATTCCATTGCTTAAGGATTTGCAATTACCACTAGGGAGGCTGTGAAATCACTTCCTATTCAAAAGGAAGCGCCCAACGTGGGGCTCGAACCCACGACCCTGAGATTAAGAGTCTCATGCTCTACCGACTGAGCTAGCCGGGCTGTGTGTACAGGACTAGCCCCTCCCTTTGTATACCTTCAACCTACTACCCCTCCCCAAACCCTTCCTGATTGTAGCACTCACAAGTGTTCAGTATTTTATTTATTTAACTTTAAACAAAACATTAAATTCATTTTCTTATTTTAGTTGGTTTAATTGTACTCCGTTATTTTAGATGTTTTGAAGTTAGAGGCTACTAACTTGAAACTAATCAAATATTGTAAATGTTATAGTATTTGTAACTGAGCCCCACAGTGGACACCTCATAATACCCATAAAACCTAGCGGTAAACACGGAAATGGCTCCAATGGTTTTTCAACCATTCACTTGATCCATTGTGGATTTTACAAACACTGCAAATAAGGGCTGTGTTTTGCGTAGGCTTACCCTATTGTGTCGTTTTGATAACCATGTAAATCTCTCTCGGACAAGGTGACTTATCAATGTAATCGGTTTTATTTACTCTCAGATTTGAAAATGCAAGTGTTGCACACCAACAGATGGAGAAAACCTACACCTGTCAGGCAATTCATTTCAACAATAATCTTCATTTTAATTTGACTTTACAAACAAGAGGGCTTAATTGGAGTCTATTTCTTCAGAGCCTAGACCTATATAAAATAACTTAGCCTACCTCAGCCAGTTATGAGGTTTAACAGCCTAATAGAAGTAGTATTTTTTTAAATGAGGCCTTACAATTGCAACTGGTGAAAAATGTAGCATCCTACATGCTGTCTGTGTCAGCAGTCCAATCCCTGTACCTTTTGCAGAATATCAATATCTGTCCCTGATGTTTTTCCTGGAGAGAAGTGGCTTCTTTGCTGCCCTTCTTGACACTAGGCCATCCTCCAAAAGTCTTCGCCTCACTGTGCGTGCAGATGCACTCACACCTGCCTGGTGCCATTCCTGAGCAAGCTCTGTACTGGTGGTGCCACAATTCCGCAGCTGAATCAACTTTAGGAGAGTGTCCTGGCGCTTGCTGGACTTTCTTGTGTGCCCTGAAGCCTCCTACACAACAATTGAACCTCTCTCCTTGAAGTTTTTTAATTTAATTTATTTATTTCACCTTTATTTAACCAGGTAGGCTAGTTGAGAACAAGTTCTCATTTGCAACTGCGACCTGGCCAAGATAAAGCATAGCAGTGTGAACAGACAACACAAAGTTACACATGGAGTAAGTAAACAATTAACAAGTCAATAACACAGTAGAAAAAAAAAAAAAAAGGGGGAGTCTATATACATTGTGTGCAAAAGGCATGAGGAGGTAGGCGAATAATTACAATTTTGCAGGTTAATAACACTGGGGTGATAAATGATCAGATGGACATGTACAGGTAGAGATATTGGTGTGCTAAAGAGCAGAAAAGTAAATAAATAAAAACAGTATGGGGATGAGGTAGGTAAAAATGGGTGGGCTATTTACCGATAGACTATGTACAGCTGCAGCGATCGGTTAACTGCTCAGATAGCAGATGTTTGAAGTTGGTGAGGGAGATAAAAGTCTCCAACTTCAGCGATTTTTGCAATTTGTTCCAGTCACAGGCAGCAGAGAACTGGAACGAAAGGCGGCCGAATGAGGTGTTGGCTTTAGGGATGATCAGTGAGATACACCTGCTGGAGCGCATGCTACGGATGGGTGTTGCCATCGTGACCAGTGAACTGAGATAAGGCGGAGCTTTACCTAGCATGGAATTGTAGATGACCTGGAGCCAGTGGGTCTGACGACGAATATGTAGCGAGGGCCAGCCGACTAGAGCATACAAGTTGCAGTGGTGGGTGGTATAAGGTGCTTTAGTGACAAAACGGATGGCACTGTGATAAACTGCATCCAGTTTGCTGAGTAGAGTGTTGGAAGCAATTTTGTAGATGACATCGCCGAAGTCGAGGATCGGTAGGATAGTCAGTTTTACTAGGGTAAGTTTGGCGGCGTGAGTGAAGGAGGCTTTGTTGCGGAATAGAAAGCCGATTCTTGATTTGATTTTCAATTGGAGATGTTTGATATGAGTCTGGAAGGAAAGTTTGCAGTCTAGCCAGACACCTAGGTACTTATAGATGTCCACATATTCAAGGTTGGAACCATCCAGGGTGGTGATGCTGGTCAGGCGTGCGGGTGCAGGCAGCGAACGGTTGAAAAGCATGCATTTGGTTTTACTAGCGTTTAAGAGCAGTTGGAGGCCACGGAAGGAGTGTTGTATGGTATTGAAGCTCGTTTGGAGGTTAGATAGCACAGTGTCCAAGGACGGGCCGGAAGTATATAGAATGGTGTCGTCAGCGTAGAGGTGGATCAGGGAATCGCCCGCAGCAAGAGCATCATCATTGATATATACAGAGAAAAGAGTCGGCCCGAGGATTGAACCCTGTGGTACCCCCATAGAGACTGCCAGAGGACCGGACAGCATGCCCTCCAATTTGACACACTGAACTCTGTCTGCAAAGTAATTGGTGAACCAGGCAAGGCAGTCATCCGAAAAAACCGAGGCTACTGAGTCTGCCGATAAGAATATGGTGATTGACAGAGTCGAAAGCCTTGGCAAGGTCGATGAAGACGGCTGCACAGTACTGTCTTTTATCGATGGCGGTTATGATATCGTTTAGTACCTTGAGCGTGGCTGAGGTGCACCCGTGACCGGCTCGGAAACCAGATTGCACAGCGGAGAAGGTACGGTGGGATTCGAGATGGTCAGTGACCTGTTTGTTGACTTGGCTTTCGAAGACCTTAGATAGGCAGGGCAGGATGGATATAGGTCTGTAACAGTTTGGGTCCAGGGTGTCTCCCCCTTTGAAGAGGGGGATGACTGCGGCAGCTTTCCAATCCTTGGGGATCTCAGACGATATGAAAGAGAGGTTGAACAGGCTGGTAATAGGGGTTGCGACAATGGCGGCGGATAGTTTCAGAAATAGAGGGTCCAGATTGTCAAGCCCAGCTGATTTGTACGGGTCCAGGTTTTGCAGCTCTTTCAGAACATCTGCTATCTGGATTTGGGTAAAGGAGAACCTGGAGAGGCTTGGGCGAGTAGCTGCGGGGGGGGGGCGGAGCTGTTGGCTGAGATTGGAGTAGCCAGGCGGAAGGCATGGCCAGCTGTTGAGAAATGCTTGTTGAAGTTTTTGATAATCATGGATTTATCGGTGGTGACCGTGTTACTTAGCCTCAGTGCAGTGGGCAGCTGGGAGGAGGTGCTCTTGTTCTCCATGGACTTCACAGTGTCCCAGAACTTTTTGGAGTTGGAGCTACAGGATGCAAACTTCTGCCTGAAGAAGCTGGCCTTAGCTTTCCTGACTGACTGCGTGTATTGGTTCCTGACTTCCCTGAACAGTTGCATATCGCGGGGACTATTCGATGCTATTGCAGTCCGCCACAGGATATTTTTGTGCTGGTCGAGGGCAGTCAGGTCTGGAGTGAACCAAGGGCTGTATCTGTTCTTAGTTCTGCATTTTTTGAACGGAGCATGCTTATCTAAAATGGTGAGGAAGTTGCTTTTAAAGAATGACCAGGCATCCTCAACTGACGGGATGAGGTCAATGTCCTTCCAGGATACCCGGGCCAGGTCGATTAGAAAGGCCTGCTCACAGAAGTGTTTCAGGGAGCGTTTGACAGTGATGAGGGGTGGTCGTTTGACCGCGGCTCCGTAGCGGATACAGGCAATGAGGCAGTGATCGCTGAGATCCTGGTTGAAGACAGCAGAGGTGTATTTGGAGGGCCAGTTGGTCAGGATGACGTCTATGAGGGTGCCCTTGTTTACAGATTTAAGGTTGTACCTGGTGGGTTCCTTGATGATTTGTGTGAGATTGAGGGCATCTAGCTTAGATTGTAGGACTGCCGAGGTGTTAAGCATATCCCAGTTTAGGTCACCTAACAGAACAAACTCTGAAGCTAGATGGGGGGCGATCAATTCACAAATGGTGTCCAGGGCACAGCTGGGAGCTGAGGGGGGTCGGTAGCAGGCGGCAACAGTGAGAGACTTATTTCTGGAGAGAGTAATTTTCAAAATTAGTAGTTCGAACTGTTTGGGTATGGACCTGGAAAGTATGACATTACTTTGCAGGCTATCTCTGCAGTAAACTGCAACTCCTCCCCCTTTGGCAGTTCTATCTTGACGGAAAATGTTATAGTTGGGTATGGAAATCTCAGAATTTTTGGTGGCCTTCCTGAGCCAGGATTCAGACACGGCGAGGACATCAGGGTTAGCAGAGTGTGCTAAAGCAGTGAGTAAAACAAACTTAGGGAGGAGGCTTCTGATGTTGACATGCATGAAACCAAGGCTTTTTCGATCACAGAAGTCAACAAATGTGGGTGCCTGGGGACATGCAGGGCCTGGGTTTACCTCCACATCACCCGCGGAACAGAGGAGGAGTAGAATGAGGGTGCGGCTAAAGGCTATCAAAACTGGTCGCCTAGAGCGTTGGGGACAGAGAATAAAAGGACCAGATTTCTGGGCATGGTAGAATATATTCAGGGCATAATGCGCCGACAGTGGTATGGTGGGGTGCGGGTACAGCGGAGGTAAGCCCAGGCACTGGGTGATGATGAGAGAGGTTGTATCTCTGGACATGCTGGTTGTAATGGGTGAGGTCACCGCATGTGTGGGAGGTGGGACAAAGGAGGTATCAGGGGTATGAAGAGTGGAACTAGGGGCTCCATTGTAAACTAAGACAATGATAACTAACCTGAACAACAGTATACAAGGCATATTGACATTTGAGAGAGACATACAGCGAGGCATACAGTAGTCACAGGTGTTGAATTGGGAGAGCTAGCTAAAACAGTAGCTAAAACAGTAGGTGAGACAACAACAGCTAATCAGCTAGCACAACAACAGCAGGTAAAATGGCGTTGACTAGGCAGGGGGCGTCGGATTAACTACACACCTGAGTGCCTAGAGCCTGAGTGCAGCTGGGGCCGACAGATAAAACATAAACAAGCAGAATGGAGTACCGTGATTAATGGACAGTCCAGCATGCATCAGCTATGTAGCCAAGTGATCAGTGTCCAGGGGGAAGCGGTGGATGGGGCAGGGAAGCTGGACTGGCGAGTATTATCCAGGTAAGGTAAAAGCCGCTAGCAGTGGCTAACAATGACTAAATAGCTTGTAGCTAGTTAGCTGGTTAGCTTCTGGAGGTTCTTGAGTGTGTTCTAAAAATGTAAAATAATAGCGATTCTGTATCACATTGGGTGAGGCAGGTTACCGGAAGGTATAAACAAATTAAAAATCGAAAAGAGATTGAAAGTAAATATGGGTCCAGTGAGTGTTTGGGACGCGGCGATTCAGACGGTTAGCAGGCCTGTGCTAACAAGCTAACAGTTAGTAGGCCTGTGCTAACAAGCTAAAAGTTAGTAGGCCGGGGCTAAACAAGGTAGCAGTTAGCGGACCGGGGCTAAACAAGGTAGCAGTTAGCAGACCGGGGCTAAACAAGCTAGCAGTTAGCAGGCCGAATTAGCAAGCAAGGAGATAGCAAAGGCTAGAAAGTTAGCCTTTGGGGGGTGTCGCGATGGGGTGAGTCTGTTTATGCCTCTTCATGCGGTGACATCGATAGACCGGTCGTGGGTCCGGATATTGTAGCCCAGGATTATGCTTTGGTGGTAGCACAGGAGCTCTGGCCGGGCTAGCTTCAAGCTAAGTGGGTGGAAACGCTAGCCATGAGTAATCATCCGGGGTTGCGGTTAGCTAGTTAGCTAGTTGTGAAGATCCAGCTGAAGATGTTCCGTTTACGGTGGGAATCCGTGGATAAAAAAATATAGGTCCGTTATGCTCTGGTTAGAGTCGCGTTGTTCGAACTGGCGAGAGCTTTCCGAGCTAAAGGTTAGCTGATGACCGGTTAGCTGAAGACCGCTAGCAATGGTTTGCTGACTGATCCCTGGTAGTTAGCTGGCTAGCTTCAGTTGAGGGGATCCGGATCCGAAGTAAATATAAGTACTTTAGAAAAAAATAGCTACATTGGGTGAGGCGGGTTGCAGGAGAGTATTTAGAAGTTGAGGTTTAGCTAAATGTTTTAAAAGATATGCGAAGAAAAATATGTTGAAAAAACTATATATACAATATATACAAGGGACACGACACGACAAGACGTCCGACTGCTACGCCATCGTGGACCAGTTGATTTATGTGCAATCTTACTGGCAGCAATATCCTTGCCCGTGAAGCCCTTTTTGTGCAAAGCAATGATGACGGCACGTGTTTCCTTGCAGGTAACCATGATTGACAGAGGAAGAACAATGATTCCAAGCACCACCCTCCTTTTGAAGCTTCCAGTCTGTTATTCCAACTCAATCAGCATGACAGAGTGATCTCCAGCCTTGTCCTCGTCAACACTCACACCTGTGTTAACGAGAGAATCACTGACATGATGTCAGCTGGTCCTTTTGTAGCAGGGCTGAAATGCAGTGGACATGTTTTTGGGGGGATTCAGTTCATTTGCATGGCAAAGAGGGACTTTGCAATTAATTGCAATTCATCTGATCACTCTTCATAAAATTCTGGAGTATATGCAAATTGCCATCATACAAACTGAGGCAGCAGACTATGTGAAAATAAATATTTGCGTCATTCTCAACACTTTTGGCCATGACTCACGTCATGACACGTACAGTCGTGCGAAAAAGTTTGGGCACCCCTGACAATTTCCATGATTTCCATTTATAAATAATTGTGTGTTTGGATCAGCAATTTCATTTTGATCTATCAAATAACTGATGGACACAGTAATATTTAAGTAGTGAAATGAGGTTTATTGGATTAACAGAAAATGTGCAATATGCATCAAAACAAAAGTACAGGTGCATACAATTTCATATAAAAAAAACGAATATTCAAAAGTTAGCGCCCAACGTGGGGCTCGAACCCACGACCCTGAGATTAAGAGTCTCATGCTCTACCGACTGAGCTAGCCGGGCTGTACGTATATAGTTTAGCCCCTCCCTTTGTAAACCTGTGACCCCCCTCACTAGAGATATTAAAGACAGGAGGAGATAGGAATAACATTGGCAATGAATGGAGGAACTTGTAACCCGTCAGACTGTTGACCAATCAGATTCACGTTGTAATGCTGCGTCACGCAGTTGCTAAAATAATCGTCACGCAATCCCTTCTCAAAGGGTATGAGTCGATAAACCTGCCTATTTTCCTCGAAAGTACGTAATGTTACGATATCAAAGCTATACGATATTACAAAGAACACGTTCATTATATCACATCTAGGAAAATATTTGTAATGTTGTACTTCTTGTTGACCAAATTCATGCTAATTTTGTATTTTTGTGCTAGCGACCAATTTACTCCCATTCACTCCTTGAAGGAGAATGCTCCTTGTCCCAAAATCACCCAGAATGCACAGTACGGTCCATTGACGACGTATGTGTACACCCAGAATGCACGGCACGGCCCACTGACGACGTGTGGGCAGCGTACACGATGGGCCTTAATTCGATTCCAATGGAGTTTCCCATCTCCTCAAAAGTATCTCTGCCCCTACTACCCATCACCAAACCATTCCTGATTGTTGCACTAATCTCAGTGTTCAGTATTTGATTTGATTGATTTAATTTTGAATAAAACATCAAATTAAAATTGTTTTGTTGGTTTCATTTAAATTATTTTGGACGTTTTGAAGTTAGAGAAACTCTACTAATAAAATATAATTATATATAAATATAATAGTATATGTAATATTATTACCAAATTAATAAATAGTATATTTTCAGTTTATTAAAGTATGAACATTTTAAGGTTACTGCCATGGAGGTTGTGAAATCACTTCCTATTCAAAACTGAGCGCCCAACGTGGGGCTCGAACCCACGACCCTGAGATTAAGAGTCTCATGCTCTACCGACTTTTTAGTCCCTTCATTTTAAATCTGAAACCCTATGCTCGTGACACTCGTGTTATTTCAGAAACAAAATGCTTTAACTCTGACACGGTAAGCAACCTTGTCTCTGTATTCCTTCTTCCGGCCCACTCATAAACAAGCAAAATGTTAAATATGAATTACATTTGTCAAAACTATTAAATAACATGCACAGAATTTGAAAGGTATGTTTATTCTATGCTGCGGAAAATTATTTAAAAAATGTAAACGTTTGTTTTCCCTTAGTATAAGCACTCTGTAGCGACATTTGTTAGCATTCTCTTTTATAATGACTGGTGGTGTTACTTTTTCGGCACAACAGGTTGTAAATATTTACTTAATAATATATTTTTCTAATGTTATCTGCAAAAATGTTTTTGTCATTGATATCGGTCATAAAAAAATATTAATGCAAGTAGACAGCTGCTTGGCCAGCTAATCCTCCTCAAGAGTATGACATCATACTCTATGAGGAAACAGCAAGCATTTTTTAAAACGGTCTGTTTGAGATACAAGTTTGGGATGGACTGAAGTATCTTTTCCTCAAACATATGCTTTGGCCACAAAGCATACTCATAGCCAAAATATATATATTTTTAAAAGGTAAAACTTCATAACATAACCAGTCCTCGTTAGTATAGTGGTCAGTATCCCCGCCTGTCACGCGGGAGACCGGGGTTCAATTCCCCGACGGGGAGAAAAAGCTTTTTTCCCCCTTATACTCCTGGCTAGCCTGTTCTGGTGAGATTACGTTGCTCTCAGGGGTTCTCCTCGGCAGCTCAGTCGTTTTCTTTGAAGCGTGAGAAGGTGTTTGGCTCGTCTGGTAGGGTGGCGCTGGTGACTGGCTTTCTTTTTGTAATCTGTGATAGTTAGAAGCCCCGGCCGCATACGTATCCGATCCGCTGAATTGCTCCTCCACTTTTCAGTTTATTCAAGGTCCAAGGAAAATCTTTGAGAGCATTTTTGGTGTCGGCTTTGGGCAAGATGTACACAGCCGTAACGATATTCCCAGAGGACTCTCTCGGAAGGTAAAAAGGGCGAAATTCGATGACCAGGTTGGGAGAGCAGAAGCTCACAAATTCCTGAAATTTAGGGTTAGCAGTGGGATTAGGTTTAAAGTCAGATTTTATGATTTAGTGGCTGTGCCAGCTAGTGACCACTCTGCAGAGCTGCCTTTTTAGAACAAGATTCATAGCGAAAAACGCTAACCTGCATTTCTATAGGTGGACAGAGGCTGTGCTTACACAGTTAGCCAAATTCTGATAATTTTTCCACTAATTGGTCTTTTGGCCAATCACATCAAATCTTTTTCAGAGATGATCTGATTTGTCAAAACACCAATTAGTGAAAAAAAATATCAGAATTGGGCTGCCTGTCTAAACGCATCCATATAGACACACACTATACCAACATTTACGTCCTGTACACTCTTCAAAGTTCAAATATCACTTATGTCATCTACATAAAACATTTCGGCACGCTTTCTGACTTCTGTCATTGATATGTTGTCTAACAAAATTGCAATTTCAAGTATTGCTCTTTGATTAAAAAGGGAAACAGGCTGAATGGATAACGAGCATTTGGTACAGTGTAATTAGCTAACTAGCTAACACCACCAATCGTTCTCTATGAGAATGCTAACGAACGTGAACAGTTTAGAAATCTTTTGGCCTCATCATTAAACTCGTCTGCTCTGTTCCTCTACAATTCCCAGTAATCGCCTCAACTTTATTCATGCCCCTTCAAATGGTTGTCCCTAAAATTTGGCGTGACCCACTACACTTACTACCAGTGGTAAAATTCGCTGGAGGCCTGCGTTTGATTCCCGGGCCAATGCATAGATGCTTTTGGGGCATTGTGTGTGTGGTAACATACATATCAGTGGTTTCATCATAGGATGATTTAATCTGCTTTGACCATTAATCCACCTCAAACACTATCCGTGCGCATTTCTGTGTATGCCTGACTCTCATACATACTGGCACATATTCTGCTCCATCTGTTTATATTGGTTTTGTGGTGTCTTTATTTTATATTTCCACGCCAATTTATGTATTTGCCTGATGTCTATGGTTGAAAGTGCTCTTTGTAGAGATTGGAGTTAATACTATTCAGGCAGACACCCAATAATATCAATTTCACGAGAAGAGGAATGGCCTACTCCGGAGAGGCTTGTGTAGCCTGTAGCCCAGGGGTAGGCAACCCTGTTCCTGGAGTGCCGCATGTACTTTAAGATATTGTTCCAGCTAGGCACCACACCAACTAAGTCAAGTGATCAGTTCAATGAATGCCTAAATTCAACACATCTGGTCTTCAAGGTCAGTTCAATCAAAAACATGAAGTGCCAGCGGCACTCCAGGAGCAGGGTTGCCTACCCCTGTTATAGCATGTTGCGCACTGGAACAACTGGAAGAGAGACGCTAGTGATGTATAGCCGACGTAAGAAGCTAAATATTATACTGAACAAAAATATAAATGCAACATGCAAAGTGTTGGTCCCATGTTTCATGAGCTGAAATAAAAGATCCCAGAAATGTTCCATATGCACAAAAAGCTTATTTCTCTCTAGTTTTATGCACAAATTTGTTTAAATCCCTGTTAGTGAGCATTTCTCCTTTGCCAAGACAATCCATCCACCTGACATGTATGGCATATCGAGGAGCTGATAAGACAGCATGATCGTTACACAGGTACACCTTGTGCTGTGGACAATAAAAGGCCATTCTAAAATGTGCAGTTTTGTCACACAACACAATGCCACAGATGTCTGAAGTTTTGAGGGAGTGTGTGATTGGCATGCTGACTGCAGGAATGTCCAACAGAGCTTTTGCCAGAGAATAGAATGTTAATTTCTCTACCATGAGCTGCATCCAACATTGTTTTAGAGAATACAACCAACTGGCCTCACAACCGCAGACCACATGTAACCATGCCAGCCCAGGACCTCCACATTCGGCTTCTTCACCTGGGCGATTGTCTGAGACCAACCACCCGGAAAGCTGATGAAACTGAAGATTATTTCTGTCTGTAATAAAGCCCTTTTGTGGGGAAAAACTCATTCTGATTGTGTGAACCTGGCTCCCTATTTTCTTCCAGGCCCACCCATGGCTGCACCCCTGCCCAGTCATGTGAAATCCATAGATTAGGGCCTAATGATTTTTTTTTTAGTTGACTGATTTCCTGATATGCTGACTGATTTCCTGATATATATCCTGAACTGTAACTCAGTAAAAAAATAAAATAAATGGCATTTATATTTTTGTTCAGTATAGCTAGATATTAGGCAGTTCATTAGCTAAATATAAGAATTATAGGCTAAATATTTACCAGTCGACGTGCAAGGGAAAAAGTTAGCAGATTGTGAAATGGCAGATCTAGTGCGTTCCCCCAGGCTCTGCACTCTGTGGTCCCCGGGCACGCAAAGCTGAACTGTTGATTAGGCCTGGGCCTACATTTTTAGACAAGACAATTATTATACCTGGGCTACAACAACACATTGCAATGAGGAACGTGTTATTGTTATCAAGTGAGTGAACAATTATTGTCTATAGGTTGTAAAACTGCAATGATGTAGGCTAATTTGAATAACCTCTCAAATGTCATGTTTTGTTTCAAGCTGAAGTAACTGCATTGGCCTACAACCTAGGCCTGATTATGCAATAATTTGGATCAGTTTTGGTCTATTCTCAACAGTTTAGAAGGTTTGAAAGACAACTCATATAATTTATTTTGTCAGGATGTCGCCCAGGGTTAAGATTGGCCTGTAGGAAATGTTTGCCTTCTCCTTTCCTACTCCCTGACCCGTTCTTAATTCTTTAGCCTATTTTACATTCAGCAAGCGTGCATATCTCGTGCAATAGGCTATGTGTAGGCTAAAGAAATACATTGAAATAAGTGGTCTGGCTTTTCCTGGGACTCCACAAGATTTAAGAGGGAAAGCCGTGGCAATGGAGAGGCCAGGTGCGTAATTACGCAACAGAACAATGACAGACAGGATCGAGATGTAGCCTATAGCTTAAATTAGAAGCGTATTCATGTTAGCCCATAATTCACAAGCTCAATGTTAGCACAGTGATATAAAAGTACATTTATCAGATAACGAAATCATAGGTAGCCTGAACACTTTGTGCGCTCGCGCTGAGTGCGCTTCCTCCCAGTCCCATGATACCAGCTCTAAAAGCCATAAAGCTACCCAATAGTTTCAGTTTTTTAGGGACAAGAACTGTATCCTACCTAGGCTACAACAACACAATGTAATGAAGAATGTTATTATTGTTTTCAGTTGAGTAGCCTACAAAACTCGAATCTAGGCTGTAAACCTCATCAAACAGCCTATCTAAAAAGCCTGGCGTATTAAATATATATTCATTTAGAAATAACTGCATCCTGCCAGCCTGATTGGGCAACCATTTAGTTATTTTTTTTTCTGCAGTTTAGCCTACAACTGGCCAGTAATATGTTGTAATTTCTCAGGATGTACAGGCATGCATGGATTTCTGGTGACGCGCATATGAATTATGATAATGCAAGAGCATGGAGATATATTTATATATATATATTTACCTTTTTAGTGTGTGTATGTACTCTACTCTATTTATACTTTTCAACAGTAAAAGTCATGTCGATCACTTTTAGCTCTATGGAAAGGAAACAAATAATGTAACTTCTTATGAATTGCCAAGTCCTCGTTAGTATAGTGGTCAGTATCCCCGCCTGTCACGCGGGAGACCGGGGTTCAATTCCCCGACGGGGAGGAAACTTTTTTTGAATTCTGTTCGAGAGATAACTAACCCCCATTTAATTGTAATTTTATTTATTTAACCTTTAACCTATTTAACCAGGTAGGCTAGTTTAAAACAAGTTCTCATTTACAACTGTGACCTGTCCAAGATAAAGCATTGCAGTGTGAACAGACAGCAACACAGAGTTACACATGGAGTAAACAAGTAATTCATATCTTGACTTCAACCCCGTTCTATTTTGAGATTCTATAATAACGACATTCTTAATATGGCTGCCCCCCCCACCCCCACCCGCCTTTAGAATAAAACTTCATGTAGAATGAAATCACAGACAGCCAAACATCCATGGTCAGGGTTCACGAGGACTGCTCGCTATATGGGTCAGTATCACAGATCTGGGTCAGTATCCCAGATTTAATTGATGTTGTATGAACATACATACAGCACAAGGACAGTGGCGGTGGTCTGATAGTATATAAAGCAAAGGTCTGTGGTTTTAATTAGGGATGTGAATGTTTAAACGTTCAAATGAAATTGGGATCCCAAACCGAAAAACAGTCTGGGTTAATGATTACACCCCAGCTCTCTCTTCTCTAATGTTTTGAGTGTGTGTTCAGTCTTCGGTTTGTGTCGTGTAGAATATCCTAGCCTATTCATTGATGATAGGCCCTGCTTTACTGAAGTTGCAAGACATTGAAAGCCAATAAATTCCAGAGACACAGCATTCAATTGTTAGATACATCTTTTGATTGTCGATAGATAGGCCTAGTGCATGGTCTGACTTCGTCTGCCTGGTGGCCGACCTGTCGACACTGTGGCCCTTCCCTCTCTCTATCAGTCCCTCGCCGTCTCATTATGAAAGATGTGAGTAATTGTGTTCTCGGAAGTACGGCATTCGACTCTTAGGAGTCGATTCCTATTGGAATCTCATCTTGACACTCAGAAATGGGAGTCGACACAGAGGGTCGAGGAATTAATTATTTTGGAGTCGACTCTCTACCATTACGTCACCGTCGTTAACTGTTGTAAAAATGGCAGAGAAAGGCAAGCGACAGCAGCGAAGTCCTGTATGGCAATACTTTGAGGTAAAGGAGAAGGAAATGTAAACTTTGCGAGGTGGAATTGAGGTACAGTAATGGTAGTACAGGTGCAATGCTTGATTACACACAGGTGGATTGTATTTATCATCATTAGTCATTTAGGTCAACATTGGATCATTCAGAGATCCTCACTGAACTTCTGGAGAGAGTTTGCTGCACTGAAAGTAAAGGGGCTGAATAATTTTGCACGCCCAATTTTTCAGTTTTTGATTTGTTAAAAAAGTTTGAAATATCCAATAAATGTCGTTCCACTTCATGATTGTGTCCCACTTGTTGTTGATTCTTCACAAAAAAATATAGTTTTATATCTTTATGTTTGAAGCCTGAAATGTGGCAAAGGGTCGCAAAGTTCAAGGGGGCCGAATACTTTCGCAAGGCACTGTATATATTTATCAAATGATATTCGTGATTGTGTCTGAATTTAGTCTATAAATCAATCTCTTTGCCAAAATTCGTCATCTCTCCCATGTCTTATTTGACTAGTATTTTTGAAAGTATAAGGATAATAATTCAGCCATAGTTGTTCTGAAATGTTTATTCCTTGCCAACATTTTACTCCCTCCTCTATGTTTAATATAACACACATACGTTAATTATACATTTATGTTGCCTATCCTGTCGTGAAGTTTGTTCTATAGAAAGTATTTGACTCTGATGTGTGTCACAGAAAGTATTTGACTTTAGCCACAAAATTAAGGAAATTATTAGGGGGGAGATTTTCAACACAATACCGTCACACTGGTCTGAGATCACACTGTTGGAGAGATACCGCCCACTGCTGTCGTAATTGTAGTACTGGCCTGAAGAGACCGAGAGACCGTAAAGTCAAGATCTGAATGGCCTCTTATAGTGTGAAGCGTATCTCACAGACAGACAAAACACAATAAAACGTATTCCTCCCCGTCGGGGAATTGAACCCCGGTCTCCCGCGTGACAGGCGGGGATACTGACCACTATACTAACGAGGACTGAAAACTCTGAATAAATCATACTCTTATGTATTTAGCACACAGTATTTGGACCTGACATATAACGCCATGAACATTTTATGCTTTGCCATTGGTATTCCATAGTACTGAGCGATTAATGCTTTTTGTGGTCGGTTCGGTTTCGGTTAGATGATGAAAAAATAATCACGGTTTTTGATATTCAATTCACTATGCATTATATGGGTTGAATGCTGTAACAACACAGAATAAAACAACTAATAAAAGTCCTTTAATGGTATTGACTGGTTATCATTTATTAACCATCAGTTATTATGACACACAGCTGTACATTTCAATGAAACATGGTGAAGCCCCAAAATTGCCCTCGCTAGAAGCATATGTTTCAGACATAAGGAAGTGGATGGCTGCAAACTTTCTACTTTTAAACTCGGACAAAACAGAGATGCTTGTTCTAGGTCCCAAGAAACAAAGAGATCTTCTGTTGAATCTGACAATTAATCTTAATGGTTGTACAGTCGTCTCAAATAAAACTGTGAAAGACCTCAGCGTTACTCTGGACCCTGATCTCTCTTTTGAAGAACATATCAAGACCATTTCAAGGACAGCTTTTTTCCATCTACGTAGCATTGCAAAAATCAGAAACTTTCTGTCCAAAAATGATGCAGAAAAATGTATCCATGCTTTTGTCACTTCTAGGTTAGACTACTGCAATGCTCTACTTTCCAGCTACCCGGATAAAGCACTAAATAAACTTCAGTTAGTGCTAAACACGGCTGCTAGAATCCTGACTAGAACCAACAAATTTGATCATATTACTCCAGTGCTAGCCTCCCTACACTGGCTTCCTGTCAAGGCAAGGGCTGATTTCAAGGTTTTACTGCTAACCTACAAAGCATTACATGGGCTTGCTCCTACCTATCTCTCTGATTTGGTCCTGCAGTACATACCTACACGTACGCTACGGTCACAAGACGCAGGCCTCCTAATTGTCCCTAGAATTTCTAAGCAAACAGCTGGAGGCAGGGATTTCTCCTATAGAGCTCCATTTTTATGGAATGGTCTGCCTACAGACGCAAACTCGGTCTCAACCTTTAAGTCTTTACTGAAGACTCATCTCTTCAGTGGGTCATAATGATTGAGTGTAGTCTGGCCCAGGAGTGGGAAGGTGAACCTTGCTGTCTCTGCCTGGCCGGTTCCCCTCTTTCCACTGGGATTCTCTGCCTCTAACCCTATTACAGGGGCTGAGTCACTGGCTTACTGGGGCTCTTTCATACCGTCCCTGGGAATGGTGCGTCACTTGAGTGGGTTGAATCACTGATGTGATCTTCCTGGCCTTTCTAGGGAGTTTTTCCTAGCCACCGTGCTTCTACACCTGCATTGCTTGCTGTTTGGGGTTTTAGGCTGGGTTTCTGTACAGCACTTTGAGATATCAGCTGATGTACGAAGGGCTATATAAATACATTTGATTTGATATTCACATTACTTAAATAAAATCTTTGTTTTATTTGATGACTTTATTATTTCATTTCAAGTCATCTCATCTCTATAGAGCTGCTGCCTACGTTGTCTGCCAAAATCACTATTTTTGTAGATCTTCAATGTAAACAATTCATACTGTATTGAATTTACAATCTCTTAAATCATGTATTTTCAGGCTCGCAAAGTAACTGCTTTCGAAATCTCTCTTGGTCGCTGTTTGTCTGCCCTGTACAAGAGTAAGCGGGCACGCAACGGATTATGGTCATTGTAGTTAATTACCACGTTTTCTGCGCAAAACCATGTTGTATATTGGCCTGTTGGAAACTACAACTCCCTGATTTATCTCTACAGAAACTGCAAATCGATCAAACAGAAAAAAATGAACGAAATGCAATTCAAATAACTGAACCGAAGTAAATATATATATATATATATATATATATATATATATATATATTTTTTTGTGTATATTTTGTATAATAAAACATTTAAAAAACAGCATTTCAGTAAAACGCTAAGCGCTAGTATTCCATAAACTCAGTTGCTAGTTTTTGAATTGTTGCTTGAATTCAAACTCTATACTATATAAACACATAACATCACAAGAATCAATGTCTTAGCCAACTAATTGAAGAAGAATGTGTAAACACAAAGCAAAACTATTTTTCCTGTATTCAGTCCCCATTCATTACTGAATGCTGGCTGTTAAGGTACTGACTATTCTATAGCAGCTTGTCGAAGGCAATAAGTCTAATATATCTCTGAATCGCTGGAAGGCAGCCTCACTGTCCACTATAGCCTTTCTCTTTTACACATCGCACACACAGAGGCCAGCCACAAAGCCACACAGTACGCATTGAGACAGAGGAGGAGAGAGAGCAGTTCATCATTCCTATAATCTAAAACTAATATGGTGAGAGCAATCTTGAAATTACAAAAACGAACAAACTTAATCTCCAACGCCATTACAACCTGAAGGGGATAAAATAACACTTGAAATAAATGTATCAAATAATTAAATACTTAAAAAAATATATATATTTTTTTATGAAATACATTTGCCAAAATTATATATTAATTTATGTCTGTATAGAAATAAATAATATAATTCAAAACCTACTTCTGAGAGCATTATTTAGACACAAAAAAAATTATAGCTGTGGATAAAGCGTTCCATTTCATAATTGCATGCCATAACTTGCTCTGCAATACTTGAACGCTTAAGTACTGTGTATGAAAACAGGTATTATTGCCCGCCAAGAAAACTGTTTCCGCCCGGTCTCGAACCGGGGACCTTTCGCGTGTTAGGCGAACGTGATAACCACTACACTACGGAAACCAGATGCAAGATGTTGCTGTCTATATATATTTATCCTTGTAAGTAATCCTACAGAAGCAGAAGCATCCCAACTTTGAAATTCTGTTCCTTACCGGGCAGATGGACTACATGTCTTGCATGTACTGTATGTACTGAGTTAGGTGGAATCCCTGCGCTACTAAATGTTATAGTTGTATTATATTATTATCAGTGGTACCTGGCAGACGGGTAACATGTCCTGGAGGTAATGTGTGTCCTGGATCAGGTGATTGTCCTGCAGGTCTACAGAGACTAATTTCAGATTCAGGTTCTTCCAGTCGCGGTGTCGTGGATCAGGTAGGCATTGACGTACTGCCGCTGCTCGTCATATAGAGGTCACAAAGACTCACTCTTTGGGTGACATTTTGTGTAGTGGTTGAAAAACGAGTTTTAGTGACTCCAACCCAATGTGAACTTCCGACTTCAACTGTACATCTCGTTCTATCTACATGAACAGTATTCTCTTGAAATCGGTAGGCCAACTCGTACCCAGTTGCACAGGGTGGGGTCGAGACCCAGGATACTATGGTGTTAAATGCTGAGCTGTAGTCGATGAACAGCATTCTCACATAGGTATTCCTCTTGTCCAGATGGGTTAGGGCAGTGTGCAGTGTGGTTGCGGTTGCGTCGTCTGTGGACCTATTGGGGCGGTAAGCAAATTGGAGTGGGTCTAGGGTGTCGGGTAGGGTGGAGGTGATATGGTCCTTGACTAGTCTCTCAAAGCACTTCATGATGACGGAAGTGGGCGGTAGTCGTTTAGCTCAGTTACCTTAGCTTTCTTGGGAACAGGAACAATGGTGGCCCTCTTGAAGCATGTGGGAACAGCAGACTGGGATAAGGATTGATTGAATATGTCCATAAACACACCAGCCAGCTGGTCTGCGCAAGCTCTGAGGACGCGGCTGGGGATGCCGTCTGGGCCTGCAGCCCTGCGAGTGTTAACACGTTTAAATGTTTTACTCACACCGGCTGCAGTTAAGGAGAGTCCACAGGTTTTGGTAGTGGGCCGTGTCAGTGGCACTGTATTGTCCTCAAAGCGAGCAAAGAAGTTGTCTAGTCTGTCTGGGAGCAAGGCATCATGGTCCGCGACGGGGCTGGTTTTCTTTTTGTAATCCGTGGTTGACTGTAGACCCTGCCACATACCTCTTGTGAGCAGTTGAATTGCGACTCTATATTGTCTCTATACTGACGCTTAGCTGGTTTGATTGCCTTGCGGTGGGAATAGCTACACTGTTTGTATTCGGTCATGTTTCCGGTCACCTGTAAATGTTTTTGAATGGTCTACTCAAAGTCCAAACCTAAACTCGATTGAGATGTTGTGGCAGCACCTGTTGTAGCAGTTCATGCTTGAAAACCCACATGTTGCTGAGTTAAAGCAGTTCTGCATGGAAGAGTGGGACAAAATTATTCCACAGTGATGTGAGAGACTGATAAACAACTACAGGAAGTGTTTGGTTGCAGTCATTGCAGCTGAAGGCGGCTCAACTAGTTATTGTGTAATTTAATATTTATACATTTTTTTTACCTTTTATTTAACTAGGCAAGTCAGTTAAGAACAAATTCTTATTTACAATGACGGCCTACTTGTAAATCCCTCCCCTAACCCGAACGACGTTGGGCCAATTGTGCGCTGCCCTCCACTAATCAGTTGTTGTTTAAGGGGACAATTACTTTTTCACACAGGGGTATTGGGTGTTGCATAACTTTGTTTTATAAAGTAAATGAAATAATTATCAAAATGTTGTGATTTGTTCACTCAGATTCATTTTATCTAATATTAGGTTTTGGTTGAAGATATACAAACATTCAGTGTCGAAAAAATAAGCAAAAATAGAGAAAATCAGAAAGAGGCATATACTTCTTCACGGCACTGTATAGGGAATAGGATGCCATCCCTGTCTGCTTTTTGTTTATTATCTGGCTTAGCAGAGAGGGTTTGAGCACTTGACTAGAAGGACCATTGTTGTTACAGATGACTGAGGATGCTGCTCATGTTCTGGGAGTCACAGTGCCATCACAAGAAGATGGTTTCCCAGACACAGATTAAGCCTAGTCTTGGTCTAAGAAGGACTTTCAATAAAGACTGGGTTAAATCTGTATGGGAATCCATCCATAGGAGTAGCTCCTCAACCCTCTGAGACCTTCTGACTGTACAGCCTAACTATACTTCAGACACTTCTATAACAACCTAAACTAACTATAACATGTTCAACTTGTACACAGTGACCCTGCGATGGCGTCTGCACTTTGAGTTTGTCACGTACCGAGAGCCCATGGAACCGTCCACCGTGCTGCAGAACCAATCAGAGGTCACTGTGTGGACGGGGGCGGAGCATGTTGACGTGGATACGTTCAGTTGGAACCTGCCAATCAAAGTGCTCCCCACCAATCCCGCCCTGACGTCCTACGTCTCCCAATTCACAGGGACCAACAGCATCAACATTTGAGCGTGAGGAGTGGAGGGTTATATTTGCATGAATGGTGATGTAAAGCAGGCATCAATTTATTGGTGTTTTAACATATTTTGCAGTATGTCCTATGTTTTGGGGATTGCCCTCACTTTATTTTTATATAGCTTAAAGATGATGATGACGACCAATGTAAAATGCTACTGTCTGTCTGTGGTGTCATTTACATTTCTCTATTTTTTTTATCCCTTCATTCAAAACCCCCCAAAATACAGTCCATTGATTCGTCACTCCATTTTTTATGTATTTCATATTCAAGAGCTTCGTGCTCTACAACAGATGTATTTTTTCACCACTGTTCAACGATGTGAATCATGAATTAAAAAGTGTGTTTGCCGTGAAGAGATTGCTTTTAACACTCAAATCAACAAAAGTTTCACTGAATAAGAATTTTATTTAGAGGATAACTGAATATAACTGCAATACAGAACAAATACGACAATAATTGTTAGATATATTACTATAAGAGTTGATATTTACAGTAGAGCATTACAGAGTGCCATAAATGTGGGATTACATTATGTGGGATCACCTCTGCATTCCAACGGAGTATACGTTTCTGCTTATGGTACAATATATTGTAATATTCATGAGGTTTAAATGTTAGCAAATTACGGGTCTGCAACACGTGAGAATGGAGCGTTTGAAGTACACAGACAGACGGGTGGAGGGAGGTTGATCGTCCGACTTCAGTGGAGGCTGGTGCCACTTTAAATCGGAGAACAGGCTCCTTGTAATGGCTGGAATTAAATGAGCCCGTTCTTCGATTTTTCCCTCCACCAGCCTCCACTGTCCGACTGTGATTCGGTCCCTGTCTACTCCGTTAGCTTCAAGTAGTGTTCCAGTGAGCCGTGGCTGGGGTCTAGGCTGTGTCCATACCCGGGGCTGCAGGGCAGGCGGGGGTCAGCGCTCTGAACGAGGGTCATCTTACAGGTCAGAGTGTCCACCCGAACCTCACACCACCCTGGGAAGTCCACCGGGTGATGCACCCTGTACAGAGAGAGAGAGAGAGAGAGAGAGAGAGAGAGAGAGAGAGAGAGAGAGAGAGAGAGAGAGAGGGGTTGTTGAGCTGGTACGTTTTCAACGTTTTCAATGGCTTGCTTTACATATATGCTTTCTCTGAAAGCATGATGATGACAATATGAATATCCTGAAGTAACAACGCCACATAGATAATGTAATACAACTCTAAGCATTTCAGAGCCTGGTGGAATATATTCCTTGCATTTATTTTCAAATCAAAAACCATAATTATCAGATCTTTCAAAATTCCCTTTCAAGGACCTCTGCGCCTGGATCCAATTTCCATGGCTGTATTGCATTGCAAGCTTCTCCCAACCATGGCAATCAGGTTCCTATTCCCACCGCTGCAAATCTAAATACAACGACCCAGAAAGGCACATTGATCAAAGGTGCGTAGTGTACTCACGTCTCGCAGCAGCCGACGCCGACAGGATGCAGACAGGTACACTGCAGACAGCCGTCCTCCATCCAGGACTCCCCCAGAGAGAAGTGTCTCCCCTCGTACACACACAGCGCTAGGGTAGAGAGATACCCCCCACCAAAGGTGTTACCCCAATCATACATAAACCAAGTTTAATTTATCCACAAAACTTCAACTTCAATTTATAAATCACAACTTTAACATAAACAAAAGTAATTTAGTACCAAAAGCAGTCTTCCTGGGCTTGGACGTGTTGACGATGGACTTTCATTTAAGAAGAGCAAACCTGAATGATACCCTGAATCACGGGGTAAAAAAAATCTACTCTGAATTTAAAATCCATTCAACAGGCCCAATGCCTTCAGATTAACGCTAAACACCCTATCCTAGAGCATGGCTTTGCTTACCTTTGGAGTTGAAGTGGCACTGCATAGGAGCCGCAAGGCAGGTGGTCCAGAGCAGTGTCCCAGCCAGGAAGGTCAGTGGCCAGTTTCTCCCAAAAATGGAGTCCATCGTCACCATGTTCTTCATGTTCTCGTTTTGTAGTTCTAGATCTAGTTCTCAGAGTTTTCCGATTCCCCTCTTCCACCTCAATTTATACCCCAACATCTTTACGACCGCAGCGTACAGGGTGGAGGTGGGGTTAGTTAGCTCCATCACGAGGACCGACCAGGGTCGAGGCAGGGGTGTGGGGCAACAGGGTTGGGCTTGGGGGGGGGGGGGGGGGGGTCTGTGTCTTGGCATCGCCTTGGCAATCTGGAGATCAGCACCTCTTCGCTCCAGTGGGCATGACTTCTAAAATGATAGAAACACGGACACATCCTAAAATGACTAAGACTTGGAGGCTAAGCGAGAGGTGAGAGGAAGGAGGGAAGTGAGAGAGAGGTAGAAAGGAGAGCGGAAGGGGAGGCCTGTGGAGAACCAGTAATAGAGAGAAGAATAAATGGCTAACATGATTTAACTCCATTGATTCAAATCTGTGTTTATCCACATAAGATTTCCCTATTGGGATTGAAGTTAAATATCTTCATTACTACCTTACTAAGGATTCCAGCTGAGGAAGAAAGTACCAGTGAGTGACTAGCTGTGTTACCTTTCACTACCAGATGTGTTACTATGTGGTTACTAAGACGCTCTTACATGCAAACACAGATGCATAATACTGCAAATGAAGTCAGCGACCTACTGCCTCCACTGACCCCAGTCTACCTCATTTGGATGAGCTCATGTGTATGATGTCATGGCGTGCAGCCTTGTCTCCAATCTGTGACCTCATGCGGGCCCTGTCCAGCAGCGGTTAGTCAGTCGCCCACCCCAGAGGAGCAGAGACAGAGACGCAGGATGTTTGGGAGCAGGAAACTCATAAAGGACAGGATCAGACTTTTTTACTTTTATACTGGCTGCTGCTATGGCTGCTGCAGGCAGGTGGCAGGTATGCTTTTATACACCCGCTCTTCAACTTAGGATGAAATGTGTCATGATTTTAGGGCGACATCCTGGTCTATGGAATGTCAAATGGAAAAGGATGGAGATTCTCTCACTCTCATGCTACCAATGAACTGCTCGTCCATGAAGACACTAATGGGTGTGAGACAAATTGCTTTTGTTTTAAGAGGGTTTTCCTACTCAGCACCTCTTTAAATGGCGTCAATCAAAGGGTGGGAATCCGTCAGCATCCGTCATCGTCTTATTGTATAGGACCCTTAGGTTCTGGGAGGGGAGAATATTTAGTGCTGTACTTTTGACCAGGCAGAGCCATATAGGCCCTGTTCAAAAGTAGTGCACTGTATAGGGAATAGGGTGCCATTTGGGACTCACACATAATGTGCACAGGGTACTGAGGTGACAAGGTTCCAGAGTCGAGACATGTTCCTCCTCAGACTGTGACAAGTCAAGCTGTGGAGCTGGAGAGACATGGCCAACTTTGTCATACACACACACACACACTGAGTCACAACAATACAGGACCAGAGCACGTCAGGGCCCTGCTGTCAGCATCACCCCTAGCTGACGAGGGAGACCTATCAACACCCGCCAGACTTCTGTGGGGGTAGGAGGGAACACAGGCGTAAAACACAAATGATGAGGCCCGCGGGGTCCATTGTGAAAAACATGTTCCCTCATCACAGGTTTTTCCCCATGATCTCTGTCTGTCTGCAGATTGACAGCAAAAGTGGAAGGAGATGAGCTAATGTTTTGTTCTGGCTCAGGGAGCGTTAACTTGCTACCTCGGATAGAACAACTCTACCCAGCCAAATCACATGTCCCAAACAAACCCTCCTTTTTTAGGGTTTGACAGGGTTAGCAGACTCTCTTATGCAGAGTAACTTACAGGAGCAATTAGGGTTAGGTGCCTTGCTCAACAGATTTTTCACCTTGTCGGCTCAGGGATTTGACCCAGAGATCTTTCGGTTACTGGCCCAACGCTCTTAAACCTGCTGTCATCACCACAATACAAGACAATAACCCCACAAGACTGCCCCATGGAGATGTAGAGAGCATGGGATGCAGTTCAATTTAAGCACTCTGCTAGTAGTGCCTATGATGGCATGTGCTCCAACCCAAAGACCAACGAAGAGGTTTAGCGTATACACAATTCAAAGTAAGACATTTCATTTGCACATAAATGTGTTGCAAAACTATAATGGAACTCAAATCCCATACATCCTAGGCCGTCATTGAAAATAAGAATTTGTTTTTAACTGTCTTGCCTAGTTAAATGAAGGTAAAATAAAATAAAAAATGTACTTCTGTTGACTATCCCTTTAAGATTACACGGTAAACCCCGCCCCCAATGTTCCCATCCAGGAAGTAAGTGACCACTATCAGACCAGCTAAATCAACATTTGAAAACAACGATGGGGAACACACTCGCTCATTGACAGTGACTTAGAGATTGATTAAGTTTTCCTGATATCAGCAGCAGACTGTTTTGATCACAAAAAAACATACTCAAGTCCGAAAATAAATGTGTCGCTATAATGTCATTATTGTGAATCGAGGCGATAAAAGTTCACATTTCGATCGGACTGATGGTCTGTAAACGGACTGTATCTCAGTATTTTTTTCAAGACAACTGCAGAAACTATTGTTTGTGCGCTACCAAGGGGATTTTTGCACTCAGGCCTTCCAAGCTAGCCCACGGCCAGGAAAGGCTTGCTAGCTACAATCCTATTTGCCTCTGCGAATTTATGAGTAACGTTCGCTAGCTTTTTACTCGTATGTGTTAAATAAGATGGACACAGACAAGTTTAACTATGTCTACAGTTGTGACTTGGACATTAATGTTCAACTGAAAATGTAAGTATTTTGTTACCGTGGGCTACTTATGGACCATACTTTACAAGTAGCAAGTTAACTATCTCGCTCGCTCCTTAAATGCTCTTCTAGGTTTTAGGCTGGGTCTCAGAAGAACGTTGACATCTGCTGTAAAAAGGGCTTTATAAATACATGTGATTGATTGATGTCAACAATAAACAATATCAGTCAGTGTAGCTATAGCTGGCTACCTAGGTCTTATTATACCTCAGTGACCTAGCTAGCCTACTTATGCCTATAACTGCGTACTGTTAAATGATAGCATGTTGACATCAATTACAATGCACCTCGAGTCTCTGTCTAATACCACTTTACATGCATGAAAAATGATTGCAACACTTGTCCCAAAAGTATCTTATTACATTGCTAGCTGACGTTAGTTGTTTGTCTTCTATTTACCTTAGCGAGCATGGCAACACCATGACTCAACCAGTATCACGGCTCCATAACGTGCCCGGTGAGGGCTCTTATTTGGGAACACGGAAAAATCCGCATTTTCTTGACATCATGCACATTCCAACGGCTCATCTACCTCTCGTGACGTCACTTAACGAGCTAGGCTCCGCTATGGTGGCCTGTAAATAACGTTCATAATTCTCAACAAACAGTGCAGTGCTTCCCGTTAGGCCGTTACACACTGGAATAATAGGGTGATGCGTTTTGTCACAACTTGTCAGGGGACTGTTAACGTTGTCTCAACACCGCAGAATGCACAAAGATATGTTCCGTGATATGCCCTGTCATTTAGCCTAGTGGCAATACAACTAATTTAGCCAAATGTGAACACACTTGCAGGTGATAGATCTGTGGACCTCTAGAGTGTTGATCTACAACTTTTGTCTAGATTTTAGGACTTTGGCTGAGCAGAGTGGCTAAGAATACTGATTCTGAAAGGGAAGGATGACAAGTGATGGTGGTAGTGTCAAACTACTTCCCTCTGTCTGTCTCTCATGATCTCCCCCCTGTACCCCCCCTACAGAGGCAGTTTGGAGGGAAAACGGGAGCAGAAGAGCTACAAGGCCCTGCTGCAGGATCCAATGTTGCGGTTCTCTGGCCTCTACCAGGAGAACTGCTCAGACCTCTATGTTACCTGTCAGGTGTTCGCAGAGGGCAAGCCCCTGGCGCTGCCCGTGCGCACCTCCTACAAGGCCTTCAGTACACGCTGGAAGTGAGTGACACCCAGGCTGTGTCCCAAATGGCAATCGATTCCCTACATAGTGCACTACTTTTGACCAGGTTGGTGCACTATATAGGGAATAGGGTGCCATTTGAGAGCAACCGTAATCAACTCTTTGACCTGGTTGGTCTTTATCTCACATTGTAGACTCATTTCACGATAATATATACAAAATATAATCATCCTTGTGAACTGTTCTGTAAACTTTCTCACTCTCTCTCCTCCCGGTCTCTCCTCCCTATCACCTCTCTCTCTCTCTTTCTCCCTCTCTCCCTCTCTCTCTCCCTGTCTCTCCTCCCTATCACCTCTCTTGCTCTCTCTCCCCCTTCCTCTTTCCCCTTCCCCAGCTGGAATGAGTGGCTGAAGTTGCCAGTGAAGTACCCAGACCTGCCCCAGAGTGCCCAGGTGGCCCTTACTGTGTGGGATGTGTACGGACCGGGCCGAGCCACCCCTGTGGGGGGAACCACCGTCACCCTCTTCGGCAAATATGGGTGAGTCCAAGTCCATCTCAGCAAATATATGTCCATATACTGTATATTGCTGTACTATGGAAGGGAATTGGAATTTCCGTATACTTTCTGAATTGACTGGAATTGACCCCAACCCTAGCTGACGGTATATGGAAGAAGTATGTGGCTATTATTGGGGTGGGGGACAACTCCGAAAGCCAACCAGAACATTGACTGATGCCATCTCCCGTCCCCTCTCCATCTCCCCTTCTTCTCTCTCAGGATGTTCCGGCAGGGCATGCACGACCTGAAGGTGTGGCCGGGGGTGGAGGGGGACGGAGGGGAGCCCACCAGCACCCCAGGGAGGACCAGCAGCAGTCTGGCAGAGGACCAGATGGGGCGACTGGCCAAGGTAAGCACAGGGTCAGGGGTCCCCCTGGAGGGTTTGTTTGGGTTTGTGTGTTTGACGGCGGAGAGAGTGTGTGATGTTCTCCTGTGAAAGGACTCGTCTAAATCACTGTCTATTCCAGGCCCCTGACCTGGAGTTTCTCAGTGATGTGAGTACTAGGGGTTGGAAGGAGGGGAGAGGGGGTCGGAATGCTGGATGTGTATGTAGGCCTGTGTGTGTAGGCCTGTGTGTGTTTGTGTCTATTTCTTTGTTGGTGCACATATTAGGCCCTATAGCTAAATCTTGCTGAATTTGTGTGTGTGTGGCTTGTTAATGTTTGTTAGGAATATGGTGCATCAAATACCCCTGCCATTTTACCAGAGAAACAACTAAGAAGCACCACCTTTGTATAATGCATATAATTAAAATCAGGGATTCCTAAACTCGGTGCTCTGGAGCCCAAGAGTTGCATGCTTTGGATTTTGCCGTAACACTACACAGCTTGTTCAAATTATCAAAGCTTGATGATTAGTGGATTATTTGAATCAGCTGTGTAGTGCTAGGGCAAAAACCAAAACATGCACCCCATGCACCGAGTTTAGGAAACCCCAATTTAAATCTTGCACTAATGTGTCATTAGCCTTTGGTGTGTTGGTTTTCATTTTGCAGTAATTTACTAAGAATTAGACCCACTGACCATTTTATCAAGCTGAAGTCAAAATAAAAGGGATTAATGGTGCCCCATGGGTGTGTCAACTGGCTGTAAATACTGGAAACTGTCTGTACTAAGTTCAGAGTGAGCTCTAATAGCTATAGCGAATGTTGTGCTTGTGTGCCCCTGTCACCCACACTGACTGAGCGGATTGGCTGCTGAGTGTGTTTTCAGTGCTTCCGTTGCACTGGATTGGCCACTGGCACCAAGCTGCGCTCTGATTGGCCGAGCTAGCTTTCTGCATATCTCTGCTCCACCTCGATTGCATCCTTTATTCCTAACCTCTCAATCTCTTCTCCTCTTTCTTTCCCTCCCTTCCCTCCATCCCTCTTTCTTTCTCTCCTTCTAGCTGACCAAGGCCCACCGGCAGGGTCACATGGTGAAGGTAGACTGGTTGGACCGCCTGACCTTCAGAGAGATAGAGATGATCAACGAGGTGAGTTAGTAGAGAATCTGAGGTCAGTTTTTTTTAAATCATTGATGCCTTATACTGTAAACCATACACACTCACAATCACCTAAACGTACGTACGTATCCCAACCGGAGGCCATTGATTACAGGCAACATCCGTATCGAGCTAAAGGCTAGAGCTGCCGCTTTCAAGGAGCGGGAGACAAATCCGGACGCTTAGAAGAAATCCCGCTATGCCCTCAGACGAACCATCAAACAAGCAAAGCGTCAGTACAGGATTAAGATTAAATCCTACTACACCGGCTCTGATGCTCGTCGGATGTGGCAGGGCTTGAAAACTATTACGGACTACAAAGGGAAACCCAGACACGAGCTGCCCAGTGACGCAAGCCTACCAGACGAGCTAAATGCCTTTTATGCTCGCTTCGAGGCAAGCAACACTGAAGCATGCACGAGAGCACCAGCTGTTCTGGATGACTGTAATAACGCTCTCGGTAGGCGATGTGAACAAAACCTTTAAACAGGTCAACATTCACAAAGCCGCTGGGTCAGACCGATTACCAGGAGGTGTACTCAAAGCATGCGCGGACCAACTGTCAAGTGTCTTCGCTAACATTTTCAACCTCTCCCTGACCGAGTCTGTAATACCTGCATGTTTCAAGCAGACCACTGTAGTCCCTGTGCCCAAAGAAGAGAAGGTAACCTGCCTAAATGATTACCGCCCCGTTGACTACAGCTCAGCGTTCAACACCATAGTGCCCACAAAGCTCATCACTAAGCTAAGGACTCTGGGACCAAACACCTCCCTCTGCAACTGGATCCTGGAATAGCTGACGGGCCGCCCCCAGGTGGTATGAGTAGGCAACAACATGTCTGCCACGCTGATCCTTAACACTGGGGCCCCTTGGGGGTGCGTACTTAGTCCCCTCCTGTACTCACTGTTCAACCATGACTGCGTGCCAAATACGACTCCAACGCCATCATTAAGTTTGCTGACGACACAACGGTGGTAGGCTTGATCACCGACAACGATGAGACGGCCTATAGGGAGGAGGTCAGAGAACTGGCAGTGTGGTGCAAGGTCAACAACCTCACCCGCAATGTGAGCAAAATAAAGGATCTGATCGTGAACTACAGGAAAAGGCGGGCCGAACAGGCCCCCATTTAACATCAACAGGGCTGTAGTGGAGCCCCGAACTATCATGGTCCAAACATACCAAGACAGTCGTGACGAGGGCACAACAAAACCTTTTCCCCCTCAGAAGACTGAAAGGATTTGTCATGGGTCCCCAGATCCTCAAAAGGTTCTACAGCTGCACCATCGAGAGCATCCTGAGCGGTTGCATCACCGTCTTATATGGCAACTGCTCGGCATCTGACCGTAAGGTGCTACAGAGGGTAGTGCATACGGCCCAGTACATCACTGGGGCCAAGCTGCCTTCCATCCAGGACCTATATAATAGGCGGTGTCAGGGAAAGCCCATAAAATTGTCAGAGACTCCAGTCACCCAAGTCATAGACTGTTTTCTCTGCTACCGCACGGCAAGCGGTACCAGAGCGCCAAGCCTAGGACCAAAAGGCTCCTCAAAAGCTTCTACCCCCAAGCCATAAGACTGCTGAACAATTAATAAAATCCCCCCCCCCCGGACTATTTACATTGACCCCCCCTTTTGTACACTGCTGCTACTCGCTGTTTATTATCTATGCATAGTCACTTCACCCCTACCTACATGTACAAATTACTTCAACTAACCTGTACCCCCTGTATATAGTCTTTATTCTTGTGTTACTTTTAAAATTTAAAATTTAAACTTTAGTCCATTTGGTAAATATTTTCTTAACTCTTCTTGAACTGCGCTGTTGGTTAAGGGCTTGTAAGTAAGCATTTCACGGTAAGGTCTACACTTGTTGTATTCGGCGCGTGTGACAAATAAAGTTTGATTTGAACAGCCTCATCACAGATATGTGTGACACATAACATGACGTACTTTATATGTAAAGGCCATCGCTCATTTCTGCCGAGACCTCTTTAAAAAAATCTAAAGTCAGTCAGCCTCTTATGTTTGTGTTCCCACAGAGTGAGAAGCGTAGCTCCAACTTCATGTATCTTATGGTGGAGTTTCCTCGTGTCAAAACTGGAGAAAAGCCTGAGTACAGTATTGTCTATTATGAGAAGGTAGGTATATATGTATATATATATACATACACACACATACATGGTTGTGACATTTGAGCTGTTGTCATAATTCTGAAAGGGATTGATTGGTTGATTGCCGTGGTGATGTGTTAGCTGATTGGCTGGCTGACTGACTAACTACTCCCCCTCCAGGATGGAGATGACGCCTCACCGGTGCTCACCAGCGCTGACATCGTTAAAGTCCCTGACCCTCAGATGTGCATGGTAAGAGACACACACACACAGGGTTAGAATGGAGATTTGTTTTATTTTCAACATATCAATATTACCATACATGTATTGAGTTTAATGTATTAATCATTTATAATGTCCCTCTGCCCCTGCCATAGGAGAACCTTGTGGAGAGCAAGCACCATAAATTGGCCCGTAGCCTTCGGAGTGGCCCGTCGGACCACGACCTGAAGCCTAACGCTGCCACACGAGATCAGCTCAACGTTAGTACCATTAGTCAACCACAACTGTATGTGTGTCTGTGTGTGATTTTAGCAGTAGGCTCAATCTCGTGTGTATGTCTCTCTCTACAGGTCATAGTGAATTACCCTCCGACCAAGCAACTGAGCTCAGAGGAACAGGACCTGGTGTGGAAGTTCCGTTACTACCTCACCACTCAGGAGAAGGTGTGTGTCCTGCTAAGTTTGAAGTCCTTTCATTGGTTGTCCTTTTTAGTCCATTTTATTTGTGATTTAAAGTATGTAGACACACAACACAGTATGTGCATGTTTATAGCAGAATACATTTCCATACAAAATGGAAACAAAGTTGGACAGCATCTAGGGCCCATCGAGTTCCTGACCTCGTAACCTGACCAGGGAAGAATCCTAGATTAGCATTGTCCCAGTATAACTGGGGCCCTGAGTTATTCTTGGTTAAGTCACAGGGTCAGGAAAAACCCAGAGCCCTATGTTCACCACAACAACACTCAAATACACTCCATGAGTGTTGACACACTTGTCTAAGCTAATTACCTAAGAGCCCCTCTTCCCTCTCCCCTCCAGGCACTGACTAAGTTCCTAAAGTGTGTGAACTGGGCGCTGCCCGGGGAGGCTAAGCAGGCCCTGGAGCTGCTGGGGAAGTGGAGGCCCATGGATGTTGAGGACTCCCTAGAGCTGCTCTCCTCCCAGTTCACCAACCCCACCGTACGACGCTATGCTGTGACCAGGCTGCAGCAGGCCGACGACGAGGTAGCTTGCATGGGGCGGTGAAGTGTTGGGTTGTGTGAGTGAGTGGGGGAGGGGGAGTGACACAGCAGAGCCATGTACACTACCGTTCGGGGTCACTTAGAAATGTCCTTATTATTAAAGAAAAGCACATTTTTTGTCCATTAAAATAACATCAAATTGATCAGAAAAACAGTGTAGACATTGTTAATGTTGTAAATGACTATTGTAACTGGAAATTGCTTTTTTTATTTAATGGAATATCTCCATAGTGTACAGAGGCCTATTATGAGCAACCATCACTCCTGTGTTCCAATAGCACGTTGTGTTAGCTAATCCAAGTTTATAATTTTAAAAGGCTAATTGATCATTAGAAAACCCTTTTGCAATTATGTTAGCACAGCTGAAAACGGTTGTTCGGATTAAATAATTAATAAACCTGGCCTTCTTTAGACTAGATGAGTATCTGGAGCATCAGCATTTGTGGGTTCAATTACAGGCTCAAAATGGCCAGAAACAAACTTTCTTCTGAAACTCGTCAGTCTATTCTTGTTCTGAGAAATGAAGGCAGAGTTCCTCTGTCCAGTGTCTGTGTTCTTTTGCCCATCTTAATCTTTTATTTTTATTGGCCAGTCTGAGATATGGCTTTTTCTTTGCAACTCTGCCTAGAAAGCAAGCATCCCGGAGTCACCTCTTCACTGTTGACTTTGAGACTGGTGTTTTGTGGGTACTATTTAATGAAGCTGCCATTTGAGGACTTGTGAGGTGTCTGTTTCTCAAACTAGATACTCTAATGTACTTGTCCTCTTGCTCAGTTGTGCACCGGGGCCTCCCACTCCTCTTTCTATTCTGGTTAGAGCCACTTTGCGCTGTTCTGTGAAGGGAGTAGTACACAGCGTTGTACAAGATCTTCAGTTTCTTGGCAATTTCTCACATAGAATAGCCTTCATTTCTCAGAACAAGAATAGACTGACAAGTTTCAGAAGAAAGTTATTTGTTTCTGGTAATTTTGAGCCTGTAATCGAACCCACAAATGCTGATGTTCCAGATACTGAACTAGTCTAAAGAAGGCCAGTTTTATTGCTTCTTTAATCAGAACAACAGTTTTCAGCTGTGCTAACATAAAATGATAAACTTGGATTAGCTAACACAACGTGCCATTGGAACACAGGAGTGATGGTTGCTGATAACAGGCCTATGTAGATATTCCATTGAAAATCAGCTGTTTCCAGCTACAAATGTCTTTACAACATTAACAATGTCTGATCAATTTGATGTTATTTTAATGGACATAAAAATGTGCTTTTCTTTCAAAAACAAGGACATTTCTATGTGACCCCAAACTTTTGAACGTTTGTGTGTGTGTACATGTACTACACACACACACACACACACACACACACACACACACACACACACCTACGTATCGTTCTCCCTGTGCTCCAGGACCTGCTGATGTACCTTCTCCAGCTGGTCCAGGCTCTGAAATATGAGAACTTCAACGACATCCAGTGTGGGCTGGAGCCAGGAGGCAAGCGGGACAGCCAGGGCCTGGCAGAGAGCTCCACCCTGGGGGACCTAGACAGGTTAGAGGGGGGTCAAGGTGGAGGGTTGAAAGTTGTGACCGAATCAGGGAAAACTCTGGCCCTAATTCATAGCCTAGGACCCTGAGTTTATTCTGGTCAGTTAGCCAGTGTTGGACAGGGGAAAAAAGCTCCTGGCCCCTAGATATGTCTGGTGTTGGTTGTCTGCTGTGCTATTTAACTGTGTTCTAACAGTGCAACATGAACTGTCTGTATGTCTCCAGTTCCCAGATCTTGACTGCTCCAGCAGTGCCCTCACCTGTCCCGAATGGAAAGGAAGGGGCGGACAGTGAGAATCCCGAGGTAAAAAGTGTACAGGAGAAGGGGAAAGGACAGACGTTTATTTGTCTGACGAGAGAGGTAGTAATGTTTGTTCTGTGTTTCTACAGCAGGACCTGTGTACCTTTCTCATTTCCCGTGCCTGTAAGAACTCAACACTGGCCAACTACCTCTACTGGTGAGGATCAATTAGTGTGTGTGTGTGTGTGTGTGTGTGTGTGTGTGTGTGTGTGTGTGTGTGTGTGTGTGTGTGTGTGTGTGTGTGTGTGTGTGTGTGTGTGTGTGTGTGCGCATATATAAACACGTGTGTACTAAATCTGTGTGTGCTCCCTCAGGTATGTAATAGTGGAGTGTGAGGACCAGGACACCCAGCAGAGAGACCTAAAAACCCACAAGATGTACCTCAACGTCATTGGGAGGTTTAGCCAAGCGCTGCTCAAGGTTAGACTTTCAACGTGCCTCATATCTTACTTCATCCTTCCGTTAATTGACATTTTCAGGACTATGAATTTGCTTGTGCAGTGAATGATACGGTGCAGTACGTTGGAAAAACCGCCAAGCAAGTATTTTTGCTTTGGTAACCATGAGTATAACTAATTTCCCCCTCTTTCATGATCTTACTTTCTTCTCTGTACTCTCTCTCTCTAGGGTGATAAGAGTGTGAGGGTGATGCGGTCTCTCCTGGCATCCCAACAGACGTTTGTGGACAGACTGGTGCAGCTGATGAAGGCCGTGCAGAGAGAGAGCGGCAACCGCAAGAAGAAGGTACGAGAGACCAATGACGCACACTTTACACTCCTCCCTCTGTCAGTCCGTTTTCTTCCGTTGTGGTTCCCAATGAACATGACCCAGGTCTTCCCTGCGACTGGTGTTTACGATTGCTGGTTGACACTGGCGCCCCCCCCCCCCCCCCCCCGTGTTTCAGACGGAGCGACTGCAGGCTCTGCTGGCGGACAATGAGAAGGTGAACCTGTGTGAGATTGACCCCATCCCGCTACCTCTGGAACCCTCGGTCAGAATCCGAGGCATCGTACCAGACACCGCCACGCTATTCAAGGTGCACCATCTCTCCATCGCTGGCTAATTCTACCTTCTCAACGCTATCCTTCCTCTCCTCCTTCCATTCCTTCTCCTCTCCCTCTTGAACGTATCCCTCCTTATTTTCATCTTCTTCCTCCTCCTTCCTCCTCCCTTTCTCTCCCTCTTCTTTGGTTGTGCTATGTAGCAGTTGCTTTTGTATGTGCTGCTATGTTTGTCTGCTAATGTGCCTTTTTGTTCTACGTGTCCTTATCTCACCTCTGTATGTCTGCGCGTGTATTATAGAGCGCCCTGATGCCAGCCAAGCTGATCTTCAAGGCGGAGGACGGGGCGATGTACCCGGTCATCTTTAAACACGGAGACGACCTGAGACAAGACCAGCTCATTCTACAGATCATCTCTCTCATGGACAAGGTCAGACACTAGTATTATTGCCATGTCATTACCGTAGGAACAAAGTACTGTATTTATTATTATGGACGTGGTCAGAAACTAGCATTATTGCCGTGTCATTACCGTAGAAACAAAGTACTGTATTTATTATTATGGACGTGGTCTGAAACCAGCATATTATTATCATATTACCTTACTACAAACTTGCTGTACGTCGCTTTGGATAAAAGCATCTGCTAAATGACTGAAATGTAAAGACACAGGCTGTTGTTTATATTTCAGCCTTGCCTAGAAGGTTCTAGAGAAGGTTAAGAGTCGGTGTAGTGTGAATTATGTAAATTCTCTCTCAGTTGCTCAGGAAAGAGAACCTGGACCTGAAGTTGACACCTTACAAAGTGCTGGCTACAAGCACCAAGCATGGTGAGCACCACCGATGTAGCTATCGATTAGAATACTGGGTCAGGGCATGTGTGAAGTGACCTCTGACCTGTGTGTTGTCCTTCCTCCAGGGTTCATGCAGTTTGTTCAGTCAGTGCCTGTGGCTGAGGTCCTGGCCACTGAAGGAAACATCCAGGTAGAATTGACTGTATCCATGGCTAAGAGACTTAACATGATTTGCTATGTAAGGTGTTTGTCTAGCATTTTTGCTCTGTGCATGTCTGTGCAGACACGTCTTGTGATGTCTTCTCTGGCCTAATTTGTTGTAAGCGATTGTGTTATTATTATACTTAAAAAAAAAACTATTTAGTAAATATTTTCTTAACTCTTATTTTTCTTAACTGCATTGATGGCTTGTAAGTAAGCATTTCATGGTAAACCTGTTGTATTTGGCGCATATTACAAATGCCATTTGATTTGTGTAAGACTCCTCTCTCTCTTCCTGTGTCTCTCCAGAGTTTCTTCAGAAAACACGCCCCCAGTGAAAAGGGGCCCTATGGCATCAGCCCTGAGGTGATGGACACCTACGTCAAGAGCTGTGGTGAGTCTACTACCAATAACACCCTCCCACCGACCAATCCCTGGCCTTGGCGTGGGCTCATTTTAAAGTGTGTTTTGGGATGACACATCTTTTTTTTTGTCTTTCCTCTACTCTTTCTTGTTCCAGCTGGTTACTGTGTCATCACATACATCCTGGGTGTAGGAGACAGACACTTGGACAACCTGCTCCTCACAAAGACTGGTGAGTCTATAGGAATTATGTTGTGTACCTCCAACACCCTATGGTTGGATTTCTACCATACGTTGTCTGATCCATTAGTCCTTTCCTTCAAATGCTGCTCCACTCTATTCTGTGTGACTGATGACACTTTGTGACAACTGCTGTTGTAAAAAAGGGCTTCATGAATACATTTGATTGAATACCTTTCCACCTTCCGTTTTTCAGGAAAGTTGTTCCACATAGACTTTGGCTACATCCTGGGTCGTGACCCCAAGCCCCTGCCTCCTCCTATGAAGCTGAGTAAGGAGATGGTGGAGGGGATGGGCGGCATGCAGAGTGAACAGTACCAGGAGTTCAGGAAACAGTGTTACACTGCCTTCCTACACCTCAGGAGGTCGGACACACACGCGTTTACACAGGCAGCTCAATTCTGATCTTTTGCCACTAATTGGTCATTTATATCAGCTGTGATGAACCTTTTTTAATTTCTCTTTCTTTCTCATCCCTGTCTCTTCAGGTACTCTAACCTCATCCTAAATCTGTTCTCTCTCATGGTGGATGCCAACATTCCCGACATTGCCCTGGAGCCTGACAAGACTGTTAAGAAGGTGTGTGTGTGTATTTCATTTCGCTATGTTGTTTAGCGAATGGTTATGTGAATTGTAAGAGTCCCATTTTGAATGGGACGTTCACTGAATATTCTGTCTCCTCCCCCTCCCAGGTGCAGGACAAGTTTCGATTGGACCTGTCGGATGAGGAGGCGGTGCATTACATGCAGAGTCTGATTGACGAGAGTGTGGGAGCTCTGTTTGCTGCTGTGGTGGAGCAGATACACAAGTTTGCCCAGGTGTGTGTCTCAGCAGGGGTTTAGTATGTGTGTGTCTCTCTCTCAGCAGAGGTTTAGTCTGTGTCTCTCTCTCAGCAGAGGTTTAGTCTGTGTCTCTCTCTCAGCAGAGGTTTAGTCTGTGTCTCTCTCTAAGCAGAGGTTTAGTCTGTGTCTCTCTCTAAGCAGAGGTTTAGTGTGTGTGTCTCTCTAAGCAGAGGTTTAGTGTGTGTGTCTCTAAGCAGAGGTTTAGTGTGTGTGTCTCTAAGCAGAGGTTTAGTGTGTGTGTCTCTAAGCAGAGGTTTAGTGTGTGTGTCTCTAAGCAGAGGTTTAGTGTGTGTCTCTCTAAGCAGAGGTTTTGTGTGTGTGTCTCTCTCTCTCAGCAGAGGTTTTGTGTGTGTGTCTCTCTCTCTCAGCAGAGGTTGTGTGTGTGTGTGTCTCTCTCAGCAGAGGTTTAGTGTGTGTCTCTCTCTCAGCAGAGGTTTAGTGTGTGTCTCTCTAAGCAGAGGTTTAGTGTGTGTCTCTCTAAGCAGATGTTTAGTGTGTGTCTCTCTAAGCAGAGGTTTAGTGTGTGTCTCTCTAAGCAGAGGTTTAGTGTGTGTCTCTCTAAGCAGAGGTTTAGTGTGTGTCTCTCTAAGCAGAGGTTTAGTGTGTGTCTCTCTAAGCAGAGGTTTAGTGTGTGTCTCTCTCTCAGCAGAGGTTTAGTGTGTGTCTCTCTCTCAGCAGAGGTTTAGTGTGTGTCTCTCTCTCAGCAGAGGTTTAGTGTGTGTCTCTCTCTCAGCAGAGGTTTAGTGTGTGTCTCTCTCTCAGCAGAGGTTTAGTGTGTGTCTCTCTCTCAGCAGAGGTTTAGTGTGTGTCTCTCTCTCAGCAGAGGTTTAGTGTGTGTCTCTCTCTCAGCAGAGGTTTAGTGTGTCTCTCTCTCTCAGCAGAGGTTTAGTGTGTCTCTCTCTCTCAGCAGAGGTTTTGTGTGTGTGTCTCTCTCTCTCAGCAGAGGTTGTGTGTGTGTCTCTCTCTCTCAGCAGAGGTTTTGTGTGTGTGTGTCTCTCTCTCAGCAGAGGTTTAGTGTGTGTGTCTCTAAGCAGAGGTTTAGTGTGTGTGTCTCTAAGCAGAGGTTTAGTGTGTCTCTCTAAGCAGAGGTTTAGTGTGTGTCTCTCTAAGCAGAGGTTTAGTGTGTGTCTCTCTAAGCAGAGGTTTAGTGTGTGTCTCTAAGCAGAGGTTTAGTGTGTGTCTCTCTCTCAGCAGAGGTTTAGTGTGTGTGTGTGTGTGTGTGTGTCTCTCTCTCTCTCTCTCAGCAGAGGTTTAGTGTGTGTCTCTCTCTCTCTCTCAGCAGAGGTTTAGTGTGTGTCTCTCTCTCAGCAGAGGTTTAGTGTGTGTCTCTCTCTCAGCAGAGGTTTAGTGTGTGTCTCTCTCTCAGCAGAGGTTTAGTGTGTCTCTCTCTCTAAGCAGAGGTTTAGTGTGTCTCTCTCTCTAAGCAGAGGTTTAGTGTGTCTCTCTCTCTCAGCAGAGGTTTTGTGTGTGTGTCTCTCTCTCTCAGCAGAGGTTTTGTGTGTGTGTGTCTCTCTCTCAGCAGAGGTTTATTGTGTGTGTCTCTAAGCAGAGGTTTAGTGTGTGTCTCTCTAAGCAGAGGTTTAGTGTGTGTCTCTCTAAGCAGAGGTTTAGTGTGTGTCTCTAAGCAGAGGTTTAGTGTGTGTCTCTCTCTCAGCAGAGGTTTAGTGTGTGTGTGTGTGTCTCTCTCTCTCTCTCAGCAGAGGTTTAGTGTGTGTCTCTCTCTCAGCAGAGGTTTAGTGTGTCTCTCTCTCTCAGCAGAGTGTGTGTGTGTCTCTCTCTCTCAGCAGAGGTTTAGTGTGTGTGTGTCTCTCTCTCTCTCAGCAGAGGTTTAGTGTGTGTGTGTGTCTCTCTCTCTCTCTCAGCAGAGGTTTAGTGTGTGTGTGTGTCTCTCTCTCAGCTGAGGTTGTGTGTGTGTCTCTCTCTCAGCAGAGGTTTTGTGTGTGTGTCTCTCTCTCAGCAGAGGTTTTGTGTGTGTCTCTCTCTCTCTCAGCAGAGGTTTTGTGTGTCTGTGTCTCTCTCTCAGCAGAGGTTTAGTGTGTCTGTGTCTCTCTCTCAGCAGAGGTTTGTGTGTGTGTGTGTGTCTCTCTCTCAGCAGAGGTTTAGTGTGTGTGTGTGTGTGTGTGTGTGTGTCTCTCAGCAGAGGTTTAGTGTGTGTGTGTGTGTGTGTGTGTGTGTCTCTCAGCAGAGGTTTAGTGTGTGTGTGTGTGTGTGTGTGTGTGTGTGTCTCTCAGCAGAGGTTTAGTGTGTGTGTGTGTGTGTGTGTGTGTGTCTCTCTCTCTCAGCAGAGGTTTAGTGTGTGTGTGTGTGTGTCTCTCTCTCAGCAGAGGTTTAGTGTGTGTGTCTCTCTCTCAGCAGAGGTTTAGTGTGTGTGTGTGTGTGTCTCTCTCTCAGCAGAGGTTTAGTGTGTGTGTGTGTGTGTCTCTCTCTCAGCAGAGGTTTAGTGTGTGTGTGTGTGTGTGTGTGTGTGTGTCTCTCTCTCAGCAGAGGTTTAGTGTGTGTGTGTGTCTCTCTCTCAGCAGAGGTTTAGTGTGTGTGTGTGTGTCTCTCTCTCAGCAGAGGTTTAGTGTGTGTGTGTGTGTGTGTGTGTCTCTCAGCAGAGGTTTAGTGTGTGTGTGTGTGTGTGTGTGTGTGTCTCTCAGCAGAGGTTTAGTGTGTGTGTGTGTGTGTGTGTGTGTGTGTGTCTCTCAGCAGAGGTTTAGTGTGTGTGTGTGTGTGTGTGTGTCTCTCAGCAGAGGTTTAGTGTGTGTGTGTGTGTGTGTGTGTGTGTCTCTCTCTCTCAGCAGAGGTTTAGTGTGTGTGTGTGTGTGTCTCTCTCTCAGCAGAGGTTTAGTGTGTGTGTCTCTCTCTCAGCAGAGGTTTAGTGTGTGTGTGTGTGTGTCTCTCTCTCAGCAGAGGTTTAGTGTGTGTGTGTGTGTGTCTCTCTCTCAGCAGAGGTTTAGTGTGTGTGTGTGTGTGTGTGTGTGTGTGTCTCTCTCTCAGCAGAGGTTTAGTGTGTGTGTGTGTCTCTCTCTCAGCAGAGGTTTAGTGTGTGTGTGTGTGTCTCTCTCTCAGCAGAGGTTTAGTGTGTGTGTGTGTGTGTGTGTCTCTCTCTCAGCAGAGGTTTAGTGTGTGTGTGTGTGTGTCTCTCTCTCAGCAGAGGTTTAGTGTGTGTGTCTCTCTCTCAGCAGAGGTTTAGTGTGTGTGTCTCTCAGCAGAGGTTTAGTGTGTGTGTGTGTGTGTGTGTGTGTGTCTCTCTCTCTCAGCAGAGGTTTAGTGTGTGTGTGTCTCTCTCTCAGCAGAGGTTTAGTGTGTGTGTGTGTGTGTGTGTGTGTGTGTCTCTCTCTCAGCAGAGGTTTAGTGTGTGTGTGTGTGTCTCTCTCAGCAGAGGTTTAGTGTGTGTGTGTGTGTCTCTCTCTCAGCAGAGGTTTAGTGTGTGTGTGTGTCTCTCTCTCTCAGCAGAGGTTTAGTGTGTGTGTGTGTCTCTCTCTTTCAGCAGGGGTTTAGTGTGTGTGTGTGTGTCTCTCTCTTTCAGCAGGGGTTTAGTGTGTGTCTCGCTTTTAGCAGGGGTTTAGTGTCTCTCTCTCTCTCAGCGGGGTTTAGTGTCTCTCTCTCTCTCAGCAGGGGTTTAGTGTCTCTCTCTCTCAGCAGGGGTTTAGTGTCTCTCTCTCTCAGCAGGGGTTTAGTTTGTGTGTGTGTCTCTCTCAGCAGGGGTTTAGTGCCTCTTTTAGCAGGGGTTTAGTGTGTGTGTGTGTCCCTTTCTCTCTCTCAGCAGGGGTTTGTGTGTGTGTGTGTCTCTCTCTGCAGGGGTTTAGTGTGTGTCTCTTAACGGGGGGGTGTGACTGACAACATTCCGCTTAAAAGGCAGCGCGCAAAATTCAAATATTTTTTTGAAATATGTAACTTTCATACATTAACAAGTGCAATACAGCAAATGAAAAACTTCTTAATCTACCCATTGTGTCCGATTTCAAAAAGGCTTTACAGGGAAAGCACAACGTATGATTGTTAGGTCAGAGCCTAGTCACAAAAACACAACCATTTTTCCAGCCAAAGAGAAGTCACAAAAAGCAGAAAGATTAAATTAATCACTAACCTTTGATCTTCATCAGATGACACTCATAGGACTTCATGTTAAATAATACATGTATGTTTTGTTCGATAAAGTACATATCTATATCCAAAAATCTCAGTTTACATTGGCGCGTTACGTTCAGTAATGTTTTGCTTCCAAAACATCCGGTGATTTTGCAGGGAGCCACATCAATTTACAGAAATACTTATAATAAATATTGATTAAAGATACAAGTGTTATTCACAGAATTAAAGATATACTTCTTAATGCAAACGCTGTGTCAGATTTTAAAAAAACTTTACTGAAAAAGCAAACCATGCAATCTGAGTACAGCGCTCAGACAACAAAATCAAGCCAAACAGGGAATCCGCCATGTTGGAGTCAACGGAAGTAAGAAATAGCATTATAAATATTCACTTACCTTTGATCTTCATCAGAATGCACTCCCAGGAATCCCAGTTCCACAATAAATGTTTGATTTGTTTGATAAAGTTAATCTTTGTCCGAATACCTCCTTTTAGTTTGCGCGTTCAGTACACAATCCAAACTCACGACGCTTGATCACTAGGGGCAGACGAAAAGTCAAAGTTCCGTTACAGTCCGTAGAAACATGTCAAATGAAGTATCGAATCAATCTTTAGGATGTTAACAAATCTTCAATGTTCCAACCGGAGAATTCCTTTTGTCTTCAGAAATGCAAGCTGACTCTAACGTGAATGCGCGTCACCAGCTTGTGGCACTCTGCCAGACCACTGACCCAAAGAGCCCTCATTCCCCCCTCCTTCACAGTAGAAGCATCAAACAAGATTCTAAAGACTGTTAACATCTAGTGAATGCCTTAGGAAGTGCAATATGACCCTATAGACACTGTGTATTCGATAGAGTTGAACTACAAACTACAAAGATTTCCCACTTCCTGGTTGGATTCTTCTCAGGTTTTCACCTGCCATATTTTCTGTTGTACTCAGACAAACTTCAGAGTGTTTTCTATCCAAATCTACTAATAATAATAATAATAATAATCTTTCAACAATATTAGCAACTGGGACTGAGTAGCATGCAGTTTACTCTGGGCACGCTTTTCATCCAAACGTGAAAATGCTGCCCCCTATCCCAAACAGGTTAAACATACATGTATCATGAAAGATCTACAGTACCAACAGGATGTGTGAGATAACTAGCAGCGTTAGTTCTGGTGCTTTGGGCAAATCACAATTTCGCAAGGGGACATTTTGACATTTTTTCTTTTGAATTTTACCCCTTTTTCTCCCCAATTTCGTGGTATCCAATTGTTAGTAGCTACTATCTTGTCTCATCGCTACAACTCCCGTACGGACTCGGGAGAGACTAAGGTTGAAAGTCATGCGTCCTCCGATACACAACCAAACCAAGCCGTGCCAATGTGTCGGAGGAAACACTGTGCACCTGGCAACCTTGGTTAGTGTGCACTGCGCCCGGCCCGCCACAGGAGTCACGGACATCCCTACCGGCCAAACCCTCCCTAACCCGGACGACACTAGGCCAATTGTGCGTCGCTTCACGGACCTCCCGGTCGCGGCCAGTTACGACAGAGCCTGGGCTCGAACCCAGAGTCTCTGGTGGCACAGCTGGCGCTGCAGTACAGCGCCCTTAACCACTGCGCCACCCGGGGGGCCTGGACCCAATTCTTAATCGAGCATCTGACCAATTACGCAAGACTTTAGTTCTGGGTTAACCGAGATTGCTACCTACAATTAATCAGTAGTGTTTATTTATAACGCTGCATTTTAAATAGTCTTTTGCCAATAATTGTGCGTTGTAGATGTGAGGGTCATCTAACAGTGGTGTCTCCCATCTCTCCTCCAGTACTGGCGCAGATGAGAAGGACCATCTGAACAATGGATGAACAGACAGACAGGAGGGGTTGTATCCATAGTAACTCAGTCCCGACACTCCCCCGCCCTTGTGTGAGATTGAGGATCCATCCAGGACACTGCTGAATAGAGGCCAACCTCTACTGCAAAAACAAAACAATGACTGATGTTTTCATTTTGTATATATTATATATAGATATAAAACTAATGGCCAAATAAAAACCATGTTGATACAGTGCAACACTGGTGTTGCCTTGTCTTGGAGTTGTGTTTTAGTGCGTTTACACACACATCGCATTCCCAAAATAATCTGTTGGGACTTGTGTGGTATAATGGCTAACGTACATGATTAACATGTCTGGCCGGCTATATCCATTGAGCAGCAACACATAGTGGGATGGTTATGATGGGGGGGTGAGTTTATCCTGTGTAAGAGATGAATCACCAGGTCATTATGTAGAGCTGAATGTAATTTATCATGGTTATAAAGGGCAACATGCGGTTTCTGGCTTTTGTATTTCAACAGAGGACTTTTGAAACCCCGTCACCATACAAGGGCCATTTAGTTTAGAACACATTGGTTTCATCCTAAATCTAGGTCAGTCGAAGACGCTGTAGCTGGAGATGACAGGTGGTTAGTTGTGTGGTTCTGTCATGTTTGATCTGACACCCTGACCAAGGGCAACAATTTGTTTGAAAGGAATAGACTTTTCTATTGTAATCTTTGTAAGTTGCTTTTTAGACAGATCTTTCTTATACCTCAAAACATGACACTACTACACATTGCATGTACACTTCTGCATTTTAAGGTACCAGGACTATGAATTTACCATCGCAGGTGGAATTATAACACTTTAGTTGCTTTTTATTTTATATACAAAAGAACAGTAGTACTCATTGTACTTGTATTTTTTTTAAGGTAATCCATTTACAACTGGTTAGGAAATGAAAAACAAAGCAAGATATTGCACTATAAACACTTCAAAATGACAAACATTTATTGTTCACTCAATTTACATTTCCTTATGGTGTTGGAATGGGAACTATACATAAAGAACATCAGCAATTACACTTATCTAGCATTACACAACAAAGTCTTCAAGCTGATCTCATTGTTGCTCATTTCAAGCAGTTTTTATTAGGCTTGTGGGTGGTGGTTTTTTTTCAAGCTCTGCTGTGCTCACATATACATCTTCCCCCTCCTCTCTGGTTAATATGAAACTTGACATTCACAGAACAGGATGCACCTGAATGGAAAGCAAGGGTATCATGTATTCACTTTCAGACACTAGCAGACTGTTTCAGCTGACCCATGAATTAGTCATTTTCGAAAAGGTCACACTGTTGACAGTGGCGATTTTAGCATGTAAATCTTGGTTGGGGGACAAACAAAGAAAATGTGGGATGCATGCCAGCAAAGCCTCAACACTGAACAATACATTAATTGCACTATAACAGTGACAAACGGTGCATACATAAAGCTGTCCCAACACCTTACCACTGCTACACCTGGCTATCAGCGGAGCCTTGTCTGCCAGCGAAACAATTCATTCAGCCTCATTTACTTCATTTAAAATAAACATGGCTGACTTGCTTAAAAAAAAAAATGTCAGCTTGCTTAACTGACAATTGAGATATACAAACTATGGCATAAGGGGACAAGTGGATGAGAGGCAATCCGTGATTTTGATTTTCTTTTTTTTTATAAATGTATGACTGAGCTAGGATGGACGTAGTCATAACTACTTGTTCAACCCTTTTGAAATGTACAGTGACAGAATTCAGAACACGGGCGTTCTTAAGGTATTCTCCCTGTACACCAAGTCAGAACTTTTAGGATAAATAAAGGGGGCATATAAGCAGACAATGAAAGCTCTTACAATATTCAATGATTACATTTCTCAAAAACAGGTTATAGGCTCAGAACAGAATGGAAAATTAAGAGGGAAAAATTTAGCAAATTATTTCATACACTTAGTATTACTTTCTTAGCTACGGTATACATATCTCCCTGGCATATTACATCATTTATGCAGCAGCATATAAGACATTTTTGGACTCACCTTATTGTGCTGTGCTCAGCTGCAGAGCTAGCCAGCACACACCAGTGAAGAGTGAGCCACAAAGCGACCATTTTGGATCAGGTTTCCGGTGAATTGACTGCAAATACAAGTTTGCTCCAAAAACCAAAGTTCAAGGTTAGATGCAATACCTGTTGGATGCCTGAGAAGTAACTTTTATGATTGGCAGGTAAACACACTGCTTAGTTTGGACTCATGATACAACCCCAATATTAGACCAACAACATGAATCAAAATCCTCCAGACAGTGATATTATTATGAGCCATACGCAGGCTATGTGGTTTCAAGGAACTATAGGGCCAATCACTGTTTCCCATCCAACGTCTCCTCTGTCCCCCCCCCCCGAATGTTCTAATGTTCCGGAAAAAGTGCACCACCAGTGAAACGAGAGGCATGAGAGAGATGTTCCCCTAACCTCTGCGCTCTTCCCCCAGAATGAGATGTCAGACACAGGAAAGAGAGTGGGGGTCAGGCCAGAGATGGGATGGGGCAACAGTGAGTCAGAACCAAGGCAGAGAGAGGGGGGAGAACAACCTATTATGACACAGAAAAAGAGCAGAAAAGACAGACTTGGCACAGTAGACAAAGGACATTTAAAGGGGAGTCAGAATAATAAACCCCCTTAGGTAAAAAAATAAATAAAAAAAGTGCCATCTAGAACCTAAAAAGGTTTGTCGGCTGTCCCCATAGGATAACCCATTGAAGAACCCTTTTTGGTTCCAGGAAGAATAGTTTTGGTTCCGAAAAGGGTTCTCCTATGGGGACAGCCGAATAACCCTTTTGAAACCCTTTTTTCTAAGAGTGTATGTGTTTATGATTGCACCGTCCAGTATTGTCCCTGTTATGGTTGACCTTGGTAAGGTGCTGGACCATACAACAGTCCTGTTGGAACTGAAACTGTATGTCTGTAAGCTGAGGGAAAAAAATTACAATTTTCAACAAAAATGGTCAATAAAGTTTTTGAACTCCTCTCAGCACTGTGGAGTTCATAGGAATATGTTAAACATGGCATTGTGAGTACTGCAGTGCAACATTCTACAGGTTACACCACTGTAGTCCCTCAAGGTTCTCACCCCCATCCCCCCCACTCACCCTCCCAAACCTCACAGAACACAGCGGGACCACCTGGCCCTCCACGGCCTCTGACAGAGATAGAGAACCAGGGTACGGTAGAACTGGCACATTGGGCCCTGGATGTGGTTGTCGAGGTGAATCAAAGCTGCACTGGATCATATGCAGGCCTATAGGCACAGTGGAGCATGGCAGGGATATGGTGCTGCCTGAGTTCAGGTCCAGCTCCATTCTCTCAGTGTTCCAGTGCATGTTGCCTGACCTATAGTCACTGAGGAAGGGGTTGCTGTTGTACCCATTACCCAGGCTTGGGGCCTGGGCCTCGGTGCAGACACAGCTGGAGAAAGAGGACAGGATGGAGAGGTGGTCGTCTACAATGTCACTGGGGTCAACAGGGTCTGAAGGGGACTCCGGCAGGTCCTCGAGGAATGCCTGAAGAGATGCCTGCATTAAAAAATATACACAAAAACAGTGTAATGATATATCCAAGGACATTCAAGATAATACTGCATTTTATATAGTACTATACACAAATGAAATACTCATGTGTTTGTGTTTCAAAAGAATAAGGACAGTTTACTAGAGACTTGGGGAGTCTGTTTACGTGTGGTACATCTCGTTTTTGTTTCAGCAGGTACAGAGCCAGAGCAAGGAGAGGAGAGAAGAGTACAGCACACACTCCTATCCCCAACAACACTGGCTGCAACCCTGGGAAACACAAACCACACGTCATTTTGTAATTAGGGTTGTATTCATAACCCAAGCTTCATGTCCACACCCCGACTCAACCTTAACCCAACGTAAACCTCTAACCTAGTCCTGGGCCAGCATGGTGGACACAACTGGGGTCCGAGGGAGGAGACGAGGCCTGGGGGAAGGTGGCCGGACTGGTGGAGAAGTTAGCCACGACACAGTAGTCATGTCCTGGGACCAGGTTTGAGAACTCTGCCCCATACACCATCGTCTGGACCAAACCAATCTGTGTCTGCAATAGGACCAGCCAATCACAAACGCTGTATCAGACACATGCAAGAGGATCAGCCAATCAGAGAGGCTGTATCAGACTGTGTCAGAGAGCCAATCAAGGACACTTGTACTAACAAATGCACACAAAAAAAAAAAAAAAATATATATATATATATATATATATATATATATATATATATGCAGCAAAGAAACAACCAGTGCTGGAAAAAGTACCCAATTGTCATACTTGAGTAAACATTTTTTTTAAAAAGGTACTTTAAATAGAAAATGACTCAAGTAAAAGTGAAAGTCACCCAGTAAAACACTACTTGAGTAAAAAAGTCTAAAAGTATTTGGTTTAAAATATACTTAAGTATCAAAGGTAAAAGTATAAGTAATTTCAAATTCTTTATATTAGGCAAAACAGACAGCACCATTCTCTTGTTTTTGAATTTACGGATAGCCAGGGGCACGCTCCAACACTGACATTTACAGTGCCTTGCGAAAGTATTCGGCCCCCTTGAACTTTGCGACCTTTTGCCACATTTCAGGTTTCAAACATAAAGATATAAAACTGTATTTTTTTGTGAAGAATCAACAACAAGTGGGACACAATCATGAAGTGGAACGACATTTATTGGATATTTCAAACTTTTTTTAACAAATCAAAAACTGAAAAATTGGGCGTGCAAAATTATTCAGCCCCTTTACTTTCAGTGCAGCAAACTCTCCAGAAGTTCAGTGAGGATCTCTGAATGATCCAATGTTGACCTAAATGACTAATGATGATAAATACAATCCACCTGTGTGTAATCAAGTCTCCGTATAAATGCACCTGCACTGTGATAGTCTCAGAGGTCCGTGAAAAGCGCAGAGAGCATCATGAAGAACAAGGAACACACCAGGCAGGTCCGAGATACTGCTGTGAAGAAGTTTAAAGCCGGATTTGGATACAAAAATATTTCCCAAGCTTTAAACATCCCAAGGAGCACTGTGCAAGCGATAATATTGAAATGGAAGGAGTATCAGACCACTGCAAATCTACCAAGACCTGGCCGTCCCTCTAAACTTTCAGCTCATACAAGGAGAAGACTGATCAGAGATGCAGCCAAGAGGTCCATGATCACTCTGGATGAACTGCAGAGATCTACAGCTGAGGTGGGAGACTCTGTCCATAGGACAACAATCAGTCGTATATTGCACAAATCTGGCCTTTATGGAAGAGTGGCAAGAAGAAAGCCATTTCTTAAAGATATCCATAAAAAGTGTTGTTTAAAGTTTGCCACAAGCCACCTGGGAGACACACCAAACATGTGGAAGAAGGTGCTCTGGTCAGATGAAACCAAAATTGAACTTTTTGGCAACAATACAAAACGTTATGTTTGGCGTAAAAGCAACACAGCTGAACACACCATCCCCACTGTCAAACATGGTGGTGGCAGCATCATGGTTTTGGCCTGCTTTTCTTCAGCAGGGACAGGGAAGATGGTTAAAATTGATGGGAAGATGGATGGAGCCAAATACAGGACCATTCTGGAAGAAAACCTGATGGAGTCTGCAAAAGACCTGAGACTGGGACGGAGATTTGTCTTCCAACAAGACAATGATCCAAAACATAAAGCAAAATCTACAATGGAATGGTTCAATAATAAACATATCCAGGTGTTAGAATGGCCAAGTCAAAGTCCAGACCTGAATCCAATCGAGAATCTGTGGAAAGAACTGAAAACTGCTGTTCACAAATGCTCTCCATCCAACCTCACTGAGCTCGAGCTGTTTTGCAAGGAGGAATGGAAAAAAATGTCAGTCTCTCGATGTGCAAAACTGATAGAGACATACCCCAAGCAACTTACAGCTGTAATCGCAGCAAAAGGTGGCGCTACAAAGTATTAACTGAAGGGGGCTGAATAATTTTGCACGCCCAATTTTTCAGTTTTTGATTTGTTAAAAAAGTTTGAAATATCCAATAAATGTCGTTCCACTTCATGATTGTGTCCCACTTGTTGTTGATTCTTCACAAAAAAATACAGTTTTATATCTTTATGTTTGAAGCCTGAAATGTGGCAAAAGGTCGCAAAGTTCAAGGGGGCCGAATACTTTCGCAAGGCACTGTACAAACGAAGCATGGGTTTAGTGAGTCCGCAATGGCACAGAGGCAGTAGGGATGATTAGGAACGTTCTCTTGTTAAGTGTGTGACTTAGACCATTTTCCTGTCCTGCTAAGCATTCAAAATGTAACGAGTACTTTTGGGTGTCAGGGAAAGTAAAAAGTACATACTTTTATTTAGGAATGTAGTGAAGTAAAATATGTTTAAAAAAAATACACACACACACACACATATATACATAATGTAAGTGGTACAATGTTAAGGAGTGAGTGCTCAGAAACTACACTCATGTTTCCAGTGGTGTAAAGTACTTGTGTAAAAATACTTTAAAGTACTATTAAGTTGTTTTTTAGTCTAGCTGTACTTTACTTTGCTGTACTTTACACACACACAAGTAAAGTACAGCTAGACTAAAAAACAACTTAATAGTACTTTAAAGTATTTTTACACAAGTACTTTACACCACTGGAAACATGAGTGTAGTTTCTGAGCACTCACTCCTTAACATTGTACCACTTACATTCACTTACAGCAGGTAGAAAGGAAAAAGGATGTGTGAACGAGAGCGAGCAAGACAAAAGGAGGGTCAGTAAAAAGTGGTATCGCCGATGGCAACAGGGGTACCTTGTAGTCAGAGGGGTTCTGTCGGTCATATACTGTCACGGTGACCCAGAGGTCAATACATTTTGACAGTGGACAGCAACTCTGCAGAGGAAGACACTCCCTTTTGCTAGAACAAGGTAAGTGCACCTCCACTCCCAGCCTCTCTCCAGACAGAGAGACCAAGACAGAGGGGCTGCTGAAGTCTGAAGAGGAGAAACAAAGCCACTTTCATTTAAAAAATCACAACAATCTCTTCATGCGAGTGCCTTTAGCCATTTTAGCCCTCTCTATTTGAACTCTGCAGTGTATTAAGATGGTTAAATGCTCTTCCTTTTTCGTTGTTGATTTGAACAATAAATCACAGTGGCAAGATACGTGACAGGTCTTAGAGGAGAGACAGGCTACTGACTGAAATCACGGACGCCAAACCCCAGATTTTCTGTCCAGACTGGACTCCCCGGGCCCTGGTGGAGGCCCAGGCGGATCATGTTGTACACCTCGAAGTTAGAGAAGGCCTCGGACAGGTCACACAGCTGGGAGGAGAACCGCACACAACTCTTCACGTCCTGCCACGAATCACTGCAACACAGACACACACAGTCAAAAAAGTTCAGAGACACTCATTAATGGGTTTCTCTTTATTTTGACTATTTTCTATATTGTACAATAATAGTGAAGACATCAACACTTTGAAATAACACATATGGAATCATGAAGTAACCAAATAAAAAGGTGTTAAACATATCAAAATATATTTTATATTTGAGATTCTTCAAAAAGTAGCCACCCTTTGCCTTGACAGCTTTGCACACACTTGGCATTCTCTCATCCAGCTTCATGAGGAATGCTTTTCCAACAGTCTTGAAAGAGTTCACACACAAACTGAATTGGTCCACCCAGACAGACAGCGTGGTGAAGGCGGCGCAGGAGCACCTCTTCAACCTCAGGAGGCTGAAGAAATTTGGCTCATCACCAAAAGCACTCAATCTTCTACAGATGCACAAATCGAGAGCATCCTGTCGGGCTGTATCACCGCCTGGTATGGCAACTGCTCCATCCACAACCGTAAGGCTCTCCAGAAGGTAGTGAGGTCTGCACAACGCATCACCGGGGGCAAACTACCTGCCCTCCAAGACACCTACACCACCCGATGTCACAGGAAGGCCATAAAGATCAAGGACAACACTACCCGAGCCACCGCCTGTTCACCCCGCTATCATCCAGAAGGCGAGGTCAGTACAGGTGCATCAAAGCTGGGAGCGAGAGACTGAAAAACAGCTTCTATCTCAAGGCCATCAGACTGTTAAACAGCAATCACTAACATTGAGTGGCTGCTGCCAACATACTGACTCATCTCTAGCCACTTTAATAATGGAAAAATTGATGCATCACTAGCCACTTAAAACAATGCCACTTAATGTTTACATACCCGACATTACTCATCTCATATGTATATAGTGTACTCGATACCATCTACTGTATCTTGCCTATGCCGTTCTGTACCATCACTCATTCATATATTTTTATGTACATATTCCTCATCCCTTTACACGTGTGTGTATAAGGTAGTTGTGAAATTGTTAGGTTAGATTATTCGTCGATTATTACTGCACTGTCGGAACTAGAATCACAAGCATTTCGCTACACTCGCATTAACATCTGCTAACCATGTGTATGTGACAAATAACATTTGATTTGACTCTGCGGTCCAACTCATCCCAAACTGGGTTGAGGTCAGGGGATTGTGGAGGCTAGGTCATCTGATGCAGCACTCTCCTTCTTGGTCAAATCACCCTTATACAGCCTGGAGGTGTGTTTTGGGTCATTGTTCTGTTGAAAAACAAATGATAGTCCCACTAAGCGCAAACCAGTTGGGATGGTATCACTGCAAAATGCTGTGGTAGCCATGCTGGTTAAGTGTGCCTTGAAGTCTAAATAAATCACTGACAGTGTCACCAGCAAAGCACGCCCACACCATCACACCTCCTCCTCCATGCTTCACGGTGGAAATCACACATCCAGAAATCATGGTTTCTTTGCAGCAATTCGGCCATGAAGGCCTGATTCATGCAGTCTCCTCTGAACAGTTGATGTCGAGATCGGTCTGTTACGTGAACTCCGTGGAACATTTATTTGGGCTGCAATTTCTGTGGCTGGTAACTAATGAACTTATCCTCTGCAGCAGAGGTAACTCTGGGTCTTCCTTTCCTGTGGCGGTCCTCATGAGAGCCAGTTCCATCATAGCGCTTGATGGTTTTTACTTTCAAAGTACTTGAAATTTTCCAGATTGACTGACCTTCATATCTTAAAGTAATGGACTGTCATTTCTTTTTGCATATGTGAGTTGTTCTTGCCATAATACGGACTTGGTATTTTACCAAATAGTGCCATCTTCTGTATACCTCCCCTACCTTGTCACAACACAACTGATTGGCTCAAATGCATTAAGGAAAGAAAGACATTCCACAAATGTACTTTTAACGAGGCACACCTGTTAATTGAAATGCATTCCAGGTGCCTACCTCGAAGTTGGTTGAGAGAATGCAAAGCTGTTATCAAGGCAAAGAGTGGCTATTTTGAAGAATCTCAAATATATTTTGATTCGTTTAACACTTTGGGTTACTACATGATTCCATGTGTTATTTCATAGTTTTGATGTCTTCACTATTCTACAATGTAGAAAATAGTCAAAATAAAGAAAAACCCTGGAATGAGGTGGTGTGTCCAAACTTGACTGGTACTATATACTGTACACATAGAAACATACACAAACACGGAGATTAACTATGTAGTATTTATTATTCCGATCTTCTAAAATGTATGTGGAAATGTCCTTTCTGAAAATATGCAATACCCACACAAGATAACAGGCACACACTGGTTGTTGGACGACATGGGTGGTGATGGTTATGACTGAAACCAGGTGGCAGGGGAGAGGAGCAGCCAGGGTGTTTTCACGGCTGTGGTAGAAAACAAGTGCCCATCTATCGGAACCCATCTACCCATAAAGTCAACCAACCATGGACTCGAGTGACTGATTCATCCCTCTGATTAAAACCCTTTGAGGTTTCTCTGCAAAAACCACAAGTTTGAAATTCTCCGCTCTCACGCTACCCCTCTCCGCATCGCTAGAGCGCTTTGTTCACACAATAAATTTGCTTTCCATTTCCTTTCTAGGCTAGCTTTCCCCTCACAATCCCAACAGTTGCACTATCCATATTAGCTTCACTGTAAAGTAAATGACTAATCAGAATCCCATTGCTGATTACAACCTTCAATGACGCGATTTAAAAAAACACTCTACTTAAAATGACTATAACATAGTTACACACAGAACAAAACATTACAGAAGATCCGTCAATGTAGTGCTTTTCTAGGAAACAATTCACTACCAATTCTAGAAAATAGCAAAACAGTAATACAGCATACTATTTGAGCTAGATCGATTAGGTCAATGGAGACAGCAGACAAGACAGAACCCCAAATCTTAGAACAGCATTTAGCTGAGAGGAACCTTAGAGCTAGATACTAGTCCATTAAGTCAATAGTGAGCAATGAGGAGTCAGACACACCCCTGAGTCTTAGTTTGGACGGTGTAGGTGGTGGTAGCGTTCGCCTGTGGACAATCCCACTGCAGGACACAGTTTAAGTTCAGGGAATACAGACGAGTGGTACAGACGGCTCTAGATGATCCTGAGAGTTCACACGGAACACTTCAAAGTCAACACACAAACACACAGGAATAGATCACACACACACACACACACACACACACATATGCTACACTTTCATATTCAAGATCTCACATAAACAAGGATAACCATGCGTGAACAATTCACAGACATAACATGACTGACACCATTTTAACCTTTAGTTGGCCATGTAATCTATTGAGATCAAACCATATATATGAGTAACTCTGGTAAGCCCCCCCCCCCCCCCATAGATGGTGTAAATTAGATCAGTCACTGTCCCCAATATGGAGGGTTTGGGTTATTTAATAAAGGTGGGTTTGAGGGCGCAACAGACTTACCTGTGAGGTGGACACACAATCCTGTTAACACAAGGGTCGTCAGTACACCTGGCGCCGTCACCATGTTGACACAGGTAAGCTAGACGCCAGGCTGAGAAAGACTGAGGACACACCCTAAATCTTTTTCCAAAACAAAATCCCCTTGAGGTAGGGGATAACACATTGATGCAATTACCCTGATGCACACAATGTCACAGAGGACTACATGACAATAAAATGCATAACAAATCATTTTCCCAAAGTTGAATAGGAAAGGAGTAGCGTAAGCAGTCACTTACCTACATTGAGAGAGAGCGAGCGGAGAGAGCGAGAGAGAGAAATAAAAATAATAGATAAGGGATAGATAAAGACGGGCAGGGGGTGGAAGGATCAGGACGTGACACGGTAGTCACGGGTGTGAGAGGAAATGGTATAACCTGAAGCGCAAAGACAAGCAGTGAGACAGGAAACAGAGGGAAAAGAACCACCTTGCAAGCTCTATAGATGAATATATATATTCATTCAAGTACATAGTCTTGAGTCACTATTTCCAAAGTCACTACTACTTGATGCTTCCTAGTTATTCATGGCAGGTTTGGGTCGATAGTTGGCTAGAAATCCTGCAATCCAGCTAGAGAGAAAGCAGACAGTCGTCCCATTCTATAGTTTTATTCAATGCCATTTTTTAAATAATATGAATCTGTACATCTCTTTGCTGAAGCAGGTCTTTGACCGTTCATTCGCAAAAACAAAACAAACAAAAAAACTAATAAAATGTCCAAACAAGTCCAAATAAAAACGCAATAAGTGCTTTGTCCCGAGGGCCGTAAGAGATGTCACAGCGAGATATCAGTCAACAGAACAGTGTACGGATCACACACACCTTTCATTGCCCTTTTCGTACGTAGCATCTCCAGGTTGCACCGTACAGCTGTGTAGCAGCCTGAACACAAAGCAAACTGCTGAGCCTTCGACCGTTCAGACAGTATCAAACATCGAAATAATAACATTCATATTTCACAACATTTCATAAGTAACACTATTCCATAACATTCCTCATAGAAGCAACACCACCACCGTTCAAAAATAGTACTTACAACTGTGACCGTCAGAAAAGGAGCCATGGACCACAGCATAGAAGAATGTCATAAAATACATATCCCACGGGATTGGTCCAATACCAAAGCCATGTTTAGCTTACATTTAAATATGGCTCTGACCAATACAAGTGCCGTCATGCTGAGGGGGAGTATTGTCATTGCTTCTTTATTAAAATCAGTTAGTTTACCAGCCTTCCTCCACTGTAGAGATCTGTGAGACCTCAGCTCACTCCCCTTATCAGTATAGCGTGATACTGGATTATACAGTACAGCATTATCAATACCGCCTCAGTCCAGCAGAGTGCGTCCCAACACTCATAGACCACTAGCACAACAGTGCCTTCCCACCAGCAGCTATGTAAACATCTATATGTAAGAATGGAATGAAGTAGCCCATAGGCACTGATCCAAGGTCAGTTCCCAGTCTCTCCCTCCTAAGAAATAAGGTTAGAATAACAGGGTTGGGTAATCTGATCCTAGATCTGTGGTTAGGGCATTCTTTGTCTCTCATGTCTGAGCCACAGGCAGGGCTAGACCAGGGCCAGGCTCGGGGTTGGTAGGGGAGGACGGTATCCCTTTAGGCCCTTTATAGAGCAGCCCTCGGGTGACTCCAGTACTGTCTCCGTTCCCGTTCAGGTTCTTATAGGGGTTCCGGCGAGGGGGCGTGCGGAAACACAGAGAAGGGAACCGGAAACCCACCAGACAGCAACCGGGACACGAGATCATCTCCTCCTGCTCCAGAGAAGGACCAGAACCATTACCGGACCCGAACAGCGATGGAGAGCCCCCAATGGGCCTACCAGGAGGTGAGTGGTTCCGGTTGGTGCCCCGCCATCCCAGAGGCCGACTAATGACCACCGTGGTGCTGTTGTTGTTGTCCATGTGGGGGGAGGGGAGGGGGGGCAGGCATAGAGGACCATTGAAGACGGGGGGAACATTACCCCAGCCGTTGTTGAATGTGGTGGAGGGTTTGGAATAAGGTGGAAGAGTAGGGAAAGAAGAGAGTGGAGGGAGAGTGCCATCTAGAGTGTCAGGGGAGCTGGTGCAATCCATAGGTTCCACTTCCTGGTCAGTTTCCTCTTCCTGTTCCTCGCTCAGCTGGTCCAATGACAGCAGCTCTGGATCGAGAGGAAGCCCTGAGTCATCGCCCGTGAGGCCCTCGCTGCTCTTCCTCCTCTCCACATCCTCCTCGTCTACGAACTCATTCGACTCAAAGGTAAATCTATCTTTCACGATTCCCCGCTCCTCTCTCTCGTTCTCAACATTCCCCTCATCATTCTCAGCGTCTAGGTCAGTTGGCAATACCCCCATTTTTTCTGTGGTATTGTCTTTGGTGGTGGGGGGCAGGAGATCTGGTGGGGGGGTGCAAGGAAGGGATAAGCAGCGTCTGTGGAGCCTTCCTCGGGGGGTACCCCCCTCTCTGTCTGAGGGCGAGGTACAGGGATCCGGGGGTTTGGGTAAGGTGAACGTTAAAGAGATGACAGACTTGCTGGGCGTGTCGAACAGTTTGATCTTGCCTCCTTTTAGGTCCTCTCGCAGGGAGAAGGGGTTGACACGGGTGGGAGGCGCCAGAGTGGGGAGCACAGCCGGAGGGAGCACGTCTGATTTGCTGCGGCAGAGGCGAGGGTCGCCGGGGAGACAGAGGAAGCGCCTCCGCAGTGGGCCGAGATCTAGAGAGAGAGAGAGAGATTCAATAAGAATAATACACGGCTGGCAATCTGCTGAGACTAAGAAAAAAAACATACAAATCCTGAGATTTGAGCCTGAGAAAAAAAACACAACTCAGTTTGACAACAAGGCATTCAACTGAAATGTGTCTTCAGCGTTTAACCCAACCCCTCTGAATCAGAAAGGTGCAGGGGGGCTGCCTTAAAAATGGACATCATCAGTGCCCGGGGAGCAGTTGGGAGATTTCCCCCCCCACCTTACCGGCTCGGGGATTCGAACCTGCGACCTTTCAGTCACTGTTCCAACACTCTTACCAGTCAAGCTACCTGCACACCCCTAATCTATCCATCTTTCAACCTGTAGGAGTCTAGAGAGCAGAATATCCCCAGGATACCACCCCATATAACCTGCCGCCTCAGCTCAATTACAACAGTTAATGACCCCTGCCTGAATACACAATGCTGATAGATATAGAACCCCCCCCCCCCCCACTGACTAAGACCCCCCCCGGTGTTCTTTAACCCCCACACACACAAACACACACCCTTTAGTGCAGCTTCGTCTTTCTGTGTCCTCTCGGTCTCTCTCCTCTGCAACTCCATTACAATCTCTGAGAACGATGGACGGCACTTTGGATCCATCTGCGAGAGAGAGAGATGGACGGAGAGTTAGATGAGCGAAAGAGACGGGAGGGGGGGTAAGTTCCTCAAAAGTCAACAGTACGCAGGAGAAGGAATAAGGGGAAACGATAGAAGGGGACAGAGAGGGAGCGAGAAAAGGTAGAAGAGGATTTGTGTGTGTTACATTGCAGCAGGTGACAGCCAGGCTCAGGAAGGCAGGTGGACAGTCTCCCACCATGTGCTGGAACGTCTCGACGTCCAGGCCAAAGTCCTACAGACAGACAATCACACATCTCCCTGTGAAACAGAGCCCTAAGGAGACGCAAAGTCACTAATTTGCACAATAGAATAGAGACTTCAATGAAAGTCCTGCGACTTACTGCCCGAGAGGCTTTTATACTGCAGTTGCATACAATGGGCAGAAGAGGGAAAAGTTTGAACAAAGTCTACACCACACAATAATATTGGGGGAAATGATTGTGTGTGTGTGAGGTAGTGTGTGTGTGCGCACGTGCATGTTGAGTGTGATGAACATACCTCTGTGCGTGGGAGGAAGTCAGGGTCAGCCTGTATCCTAGCGATGACCTCACACAAGATGATGCCGTACGCAAATACATCCACCTTTTCGTTGTAGATCTCTCCTCGCAGCACTTCAGGTGCCATCCAGTAGGGGGAACCCACTACGGCCAAGGGCTGCTGGTCTGCCCCTTCACTGAGGACAGAGGAAGACAGGCATGAGGCGTGATGACAGGCGATGACGTTAAGGTTAGGATTGGGGGAGGGGAAGCTGATCCTAGACCTGTATCATACAGAGGGGAAAGTTCCACCTGGAGTCATTAACACAGGCACGACAGCTCACACAGAGAACAGCAAGTGAGACAGACCGAAACCAACAAGACTGGAGCTAGCAGCTAGTATCATCATGCTCTAGTTCATTAACAACCATATGGGGTAAAACTAGTGTGTGTGTGTGTGTGTATATATACACACACACGGCAAAAACGGTCAGACACCCTGCTGGCAGTCACTTCCTCTCTGCTATTTCCATCTCACTGTGAACCATGATTTTGCAGAAATAGATTTGGCCGGGGACCTCACGATACGATATCATCACGATACCTTGGTGCCGACACGATGTGTATTGCGTTTCTCACGATTCTATATGGATTGCGACTCGATAGTGCAATTCGATGTTCCAAACATATTTGCTCACCATGTGTCTGCTTCAGAAAGACGAGAGAGCATGAGAAAACAAGTTTTGATCAGTCAGGGAAATACATTTTTAAAAAGTGCTGAAAACATTTTGTCTCACAATTTACAAAAAGATGAGAGAACAATAAAAATACCTGCATTACGGCGCCAACTCTACCTACAGTAGGAAATGTTTACTAATCGATACTTGGAGTCAAATATTGATATATCTTCCCAAATTATTTTGCAAAATGTAACAACTATCAATTCCCCTCCCCATCATCATAGTAAGGGAAGTTATGGGAGCTGAGAAAGAGTGAGGGAGCGATAGAGGAGAGGAATGCAGACAGACATTCATAGCTCCCAGTGTAAACCATTTGGGGATGTGGAAGAGGGAGGGAGAGTCTCCGGTCAGGCGGTGTTAGAGGACGGGAGGGCGGGAGGACGAGAGGTAGAGAGGGAGAAAGAAAGAGGAGAGAGAAAGAGAGTGTGCTGGAATAGTTTGACCTTATTTGGAAAGCTTTCCTGAACTCCATCTGTGTCTCTCGCCCGCTCTCTCAGAGGCAGAGCTCACACACACACACACACACACACACTATGTATAAAGGCAACACAGAAAAATACTCTGACAAGTGTATGCATGTTAATAAACGCTGCAATAGAGGAAGTTCAGTCAACACACAGCAGACATTCACTGGTGCCAAATACTAACATGTTCCACTGTCAAAATCAATTTACTCACACCTAAAAGCATGCACGGTACACAAGAACTTGTTGTGGGGTACCAAAACAAAGTGCCTGTACATACGCAAAAAACACAAAGATAAACACTGGGTTGACCAGAAGACAAACAGTGGGCAGCAACGGCACACAGTCTGTTTAACGCAACAGCTGCCTCCCGTCAGACACAGGATACAGACCCATTTACCACGGTAAAGAGGCCAGCGGAGTGTTTGAGCCAAGCTCAGTTTCGTGTTTTAGCCCTAATAGTTCAGGTTCGGATTGAGGGAGCGTAAGCTGCTCCTGGATCTGTAGCTAATATGAGCTATAGCTACCAGGACATTAACTCCTGTCATCAAGGAGAAGCGGAGAGGTTTAGAAACACGAGCGCTGGCAATCTGTGTTCAACGCAGGCTGAAGCGATTAATAAAATAGGAGGCGGAAATGTCAGCGTCATTAACAAACTGGGGTTGGGGGTGCGAACGAACGCCGCTCGAAACATTCCTTCGCCCCTGAAACAGGGGCTTACTCACCCAGTCCGATACAGCGGGTAAAGCGCAACTTCTTCAGGTGAAAGAGTCTCGCATTCTTTCGAAAATCGGACTGTGCTTTAGTGGGATTAATGGCCCTCCTAAGACACTGATCTAAGGTCAGTGTTGTGTTTTTTTTCCTGTACACATAATGGTTAGGATTGGGGAAGAGGAAACTGATCCTAACGGTAGAGCTGTGTCTACAATACTGTGTCAACAATACTACAACACTAGAGCTTACATTAACATAAAATACTGGCTGAGCGAAAGAGAGATGGATGGATGGATGGATGGATGGAGCAAAAGAGGGAGCGAGAGCAGGCGAGCGCTAACAAGCTATTGAAATGGAGCGAGCGAGAAAGGTAGAGCGAGAGGAAGCAGCCATTCAAGTGTGTTATCTAAAATCAGTGCATGCTGATAGCTGGATGATTTATGAAGCCAACCGACCTGTACTCTGGTATTTTCTCTGCCAGGCCTAAGTCCCCCACCACAGCCGTACACTGGCCACTCTCCCAACGCACCAGGCAGTTCTGCAGGACAGACAACCAGGAAGACAAGAGGTCAGGGTCCGTATTCACAAAGCGTCTCCGAATAGGATGATCTGGGATCGGGTCCCTCCTATCCATATCATTTGATTCATTATGATCACGAAAGCTAAAACGATCCCAGATCAGCACTCCTACTCTGATGCTTTATGAATATGGACCCTGGTAAATCCATGTATTCTAACAGTTAACTGTGTACTTCAGTAGGCACAACTGTGTTTTATGGAGTGTGTGTATGCGTGTGGCTTGCTGCATGCTTAAAGATGAGACCGCTTATAGGGAGGAGGTCAGAGACCTGGCAGTGTGATGCCAGGACAACAAACTCTCCCTCAATAAGAGCAAGACAAACGAGCCGATAGCGGACTACAGGAAAAGGCGGGCCGAACAGGCCCCCATTCACATTGACGGGGCTGTAGTGGAGCGGGTCAAGAGTTTCAAGTTCCTTAGTGCCCACATTACCAACGAAATACACCGAGATAGTCGTGAAGAGGGCACGACAACACCTTTTCCCCCTCAGGAGACTGAAAAGATTTGGCATGGGTCCCCAGATCCTCAAAATGTTCTACAGCTGCACCATCGAGAGCCTGACTGGTTGCATCACCGCCTGGTAGGGCAACTGCTCGGCATCTGACCTCAAGGCGCTACAGAGGGTAGTGCATATGGCCCAGTACATCACTGGGGCCAAGCTTCCTGCCATCCAATTGTCAAAGACTCCAGTCACCCAAGTCAGACTGTTCTCTCTGCTACCGCACGGCAAGCGGTACCGGCGTGCCAAGCCTAGGACCAAAAGGCTCCTTGACAGCTTCTACCCCCAAACCATAAGACTGCTGAACAATTAATCAAATGGCCACCCGGACTATTTACATTGACCCTCCCCCTCCATTTGTTTTTACACTGCTGCTATACGCTGTCTATTATCTGTGCATAGTCATGTTACCCCTACCTACATGTACAAATTACCTCAACTAACCTGTACCTCCGCACACTGACTCTGTACCGGTACTCCCTGTATATAGCCTCGTTATTGTTATTTTATTGTGTTACTTTTTACTTTGGTTTATTTAGTAAATATTTTCTTAACTCTTATTGAACTGCACTGTTGGTTAAGGGCTTGTAAGTAAGCAGTTCACGGTAAGGTCTACACCGGTTGTATTTGGCGCATGTAACAAATAACATTTGATTTGAAGTATGTACAATTACCAGACGTGTGTGTTCCTACATGTGTGTTTATATGCGTGCTTCCTACCTTGGAGGTGAGGTCTCTATGGAAGATGCCTTTGGTGTGGAGGTACTGCAGGCCCCTAGCGATGTCTAGAGACAGGCCCATCCTGACTGACCACGACAGGTACCGGTCACTGTCCAGCAGCTGCTCCAGGTTACCCCCGTTGATGTACTGGAAGTAACCATGACAACCACACTCAGCCAAGTGTCAATCAAATCTTTATTTATACAGGTTATTCTCAATTGGAGATCAAATCTATTTTGGAAGAGAGATACAGGTCGCTGTATGGTAGCCATGACAATGGCACCCGTCAATCAAATGATTGCCTCAACTTCAGATTTTCCTCAGCCTAACCATAACGACCATTCAGAAGTGAACCGTCAGTGGTAAAGTATACTGAACAAAAATATAAACAGAACATGTAAAGTGTTGGTCCATAGTTTCATGAGCTGAAATAAGAGATCTCAGAAATCTTCCATACTCACAAAAAGCTTATTTCTCTCAAATGTGGTGCACAAATTTGTTTACATCCCTGTTAGTGAGCATTTCTCCTTTGCCAAGATAATCCATCCACATGAGACGTGGCATATCAAGAAGCTGATTAAACAGCATGGTCATTACACAGGTGCACCTTGTGCTGGGGACAATAAAAGGCCTCTCTAAAATGTGCAGTTTTGTCACGCAACACAAATCCACAGATGTCTCAAGTTGAGGGAGTGTGCAATTGGCATGCTGGCTGCAGGAATGTCCACCAGAGCGGTTGCCAGAGAATGTTATGTTCTTTTCTCTACCATAAGCCGCCTCCAACGTCATTTTAGAGAATTTGGCAGTACGTCCAACGGGCTTCACAACCGCAGATCACATGTAACCACGCCAGCTTAGAACCTCCACATCCAGCTTTTTCACATAGTCTGAGACCAGCCTCTCGGACAGCTGACGAAACTGTGGAGTATTTCTGTCTGCAATAAAGCCATTTGGGGAGGAAAAAATATAATTCTGATTGGCTGGGCCTGACTTCCTTATATGAACTAACTAAATAAAATCGTTGCATTCATATTTTTGTTTAGTATAGTTAAATTTGTCCAGTGTTCTCTAGATCCTAGTCAGTCTACCAGAGTTTAAAGAGACATCTTACCTCTGTCAATGCATGGAGTTGTCCCTCATTAACACACACCCCTACAAACCTGAGACAGGAGAGAGGGAGAATATTAGAAGACAATAACTAGGAGAGATTTATTTGACAATTTAAAAACTCAATTCAACCAAATGTAGATAATGCATTTACATTCAGAGGATGACAAAAAAAGTTTGTATACGCATTTCCATTGTGGTCCTCTTAAATAAATGGTTAAACACGTATACATACTAAGCCTCTATGCTACACAGTTGATCTAGCCTACGAGCCATACTTTGGTTACACAGATAACGCCAAATACATTTTAAAAAAGGACCACATTGCCATAGTCTAGAGTCCTCAAACTCAACTCTAGGACCTCGAAACCAGTTCCACTATTGTTCCCCTCTAAATCAGAAACTGATTTACACCTGGGACACCAGGTGTGTGCAATTAATTATCAGGTAAAACAGAAAACCAGCAGGCTCCGGACTTTGTAGGGGAAGAATTGAGTACCCCTGGTTTAGAGCACTACATGCAGACGTGAAGAAAAAAAAACAAGCTTTGAGTTGCTATGGTAGTTTGTTCCACTCAGCAGCGCCGGTATAGAGAAAGGTGTTACCAGACACTCTTCAATTTCAAAAACAGGTAATATGAGTCTCTCATGACAAGTTTCACAATGCGTTATAAATGCATGGTTCAAATGTGTATACTGAGGATTTGCCTTGTTGACTAAAGCTTTCATATGGAAAGCAGGTGTGTGTTTTAATACACGTCTGAAGACGGACAGACCGGAGTATGTTGGGGTGAGACAGGCGGTTCATCAGTTGGACCTCCCTCAGCATGTTAGCTCGGTTACTGGCCATGGTGTTCATCTTCAGCGCCATCACCTGGCCACTGATGCGGTGCTGCACCTACACAGAGAGACAGGGGGGGGGGGGGGGGGGGCATCACTAGGGTCAGACCTCAGACAGACGATATGACACACAGTTAAGTTCGATACACCATTGGACACCAGAGATTGTAATTACGAGAACTGAACATGTGAACTCGTCAATTGGATCTTTGGTTCCCAGTTCTAGTATGCATTTCCACCCAACTGTTCTAGTGTCTTGGCCTGTGTTCTAGAGTCAGGACAATATGGCTCTACTCTGGCCAAGGTGTTGGTGAGTGTCTGGTGGTCATCATGGAGATGTGTTGTCTTATCCCCTATATGTGAGTTCTGAGAGGCTTTGACTCCTGCCCGTCTAACTAATAAACCATATAGACAACCACTAAGTACTCTAACAGTCCACAAAAACAACCCACTTAGTACTGTGAGTGTTACTGTCATGTTTGTCCGTGTGTGGGAATTTGTGCGTTACATTTGGTAGTGCGAGTGCCTGAGCGAAAGAGAGCGCGAGCAAGACGGCGAGTGTTCAAAGACTAAGGGGGTCTGCATGCTTCTCATCAGAAACAGTTCGGAAGAGTTTGTGCATAATGTGATTTGGTACATTTTTGCTCGTTTTTAGCCTTCAGTAAAGATTTTTTTGGTTGTTCGGGCACATTTTCTTGAGGCAAACCTACAAATCGGTAGCCGACGTCTACGCCCCTTCGTCGGGGATTGGTCAACAGTAGGGATTCTTCAGTGAGGTCTGTCATACGAGTGACGACTCATTTTCCTGCAACAACAATTAATTCAGAAATACTACACCAAACTACTTAGATGTAAAATTGCTTGACTAAGATCTCCTCGGCAAAAACGACAACTTAATTACAGATTTGAGTTTTTGGATGAAGTGTATTCTGACCACAGCGTCTCAAAATGGACAAACCATACTATTGACCTTGCAAAGTTCAGCATGCGGACGCCGTCACCCACACGTGTGTCGCCAGTGTTTCATGTTAATGTCAACTCTAGTGTCATTGTGTTTCCATCAGGAGTGTGACCCTTAAGACTTGTGGCAAGCAGAATCAACAACATATGCGTCATTCAAGACTGTTGCTTTGTGAGGTGTTAAAGTTCAGTTAGCCGTGATGTAAATGCAAGCTGAAAAATACCCAGGGCCTTGCTTTGGCCCCAAGTGAGAGCCGATCCGCCAGAGCCATGGCCCCGTGAGACACGGGTGCCGGGCCGCGTAGATGGAAACAGAAATCGCTGAGCCTTTTGGGTAAAACACAAGAGGTAAATCACAAGTGAAAATGCTGCAAGAGTATGGCGACATCGTCAACGTGACAGTGGCCTGGATAGGAGCTGGCCAGCAGACCAGAGAAACAAAAACGCACGTCAGGCCTCTTAATTCAAGGCTGCAGTACTACCACACTTACAGTATGCAGTCAAGCGGATCACTTTTGTCAAAGACGTTGACCATCGTTGGCCACTCGCGCCTTTCAAAGTGTGTTGCATTACGGGGATAAAAAAAAAAAAGTGTCTGACTTGCGACTAATGCCAAATGCATGAACTTTACAAAAATCATGTGATCCAAGGTCATGCAGTTTTTAATGACGTTTGCCTTCAAGTCGCTGCGGGTGCTTCTCACTAACTGTATTGTGGGAGGCACTATTTGTCAACAAATTAGGGTGTTTTTGTTTGACCCACAAAAAACCATGCCCAAAGACTTGACTGAAACGGGAACAAACTTTGAAGCGATTCTGAAACTACAGGGGATACAAATGAAAGGGATGAGACCTCTAACCAATTAATTACTGTACAAACGTTATGCTTTCAGTTTGAGTGTGTGATATCGGGGTATAGAGCAGTTTATTTGACACTTACACGGAAGAAAATCCTAAAAACAACGGCAGCCATGTTAATCGGGGCCTTGCTGTTGAAAAACCACCAGAGGGTACGGCTGTCAGAGACGCACCTCCCCGACTTCACTCGACGACTTTAGGTTTACTGCTTGAACACAACCAAATGTCCATTTGGTCCAGCCGCTGCAGTCTATCCCTCAGGCAGACCGAGACAGATAAAAAGAGAGGAGTGAAAGGACTAGAGAGACTGAAGAACACACTTTCTCCCTCCCACACACACAGTTGCACTCCTACTCTGCAGGCTCGCACGCACTTACAGTAAGAGCTATGCATTGTACAATGAAGATTAGCTCTATAGTTTACCCCCTGGTCTGATTTATAACATTTCTACAGGATTTAACCACATCAGTGGATTTACAGGCCTGTAGAACAGGACAGTGGCTCCCTCACACAAAGATGTGCACACACACACACTCACAAATAGGCGCACACACACACCATAATGCAGACATGAGCCAAATGCTGAACCAGCAGAACTGAACTGTGTTAGGTAAGGCTGTACGGTCTCTCTGGGCTATCCGTCTCATCTCATCCTCATGCAGAATTTCAGCTCAAATAAACAAGTGCTCAGTAAAGCATGGTTATAGGAATGTGTCCAGAGGCCACAAGCTAAAAAAGGAGTACCATGGCAACGTGGTGTGAGAGTCTACCTCAGGTGTGTGTGTGTGTGTGTGTGTGTGCGCGCGTCAGAGCTCCATAATCACAGGTAAACAGTGAGCATGTGTGATATCAGCATTCCAGTGACAGGAACACGGAGACGCCCAATAAAGCTGACTCAGACACACTTGCATGCGAAGTGCTGGTATTTAGCAGATAAAAAGGTCAGGGGCATCAGTGGACATGTGCAGGGCTGTCTGTCATTGGCTGACGAGAGAGTCTGAGTTACGGTGACCTCTAGTCACCCTGGAGAGAAACACAGAGACCAAGAGAGAAAAATGTGTGGCTGAACAGACAGCATTTAGAAATGACCTACATGCATACGCTCTCTTTGGTTCTGTTTTGACTGCAAGCTTTATTTTCTTGGTGACTTGGAGATGTTTTATTTCACTAGGCAAGTCAGTTAAGAACTCATTCTTATTTACAATGACTGCCTACCCTGGCCAAACCCTAACGACGCTGCGCCAAATTGTGCGCCGCCCTATGGTACTCCCAATCACACGGCCGATTGTGCTACAGCCCTGGAATCGAACCAGGGTCTGTAATGACGCCCCTAGCACTGAGAAGCAGTGCCATAGACTGCTTCGCTCCTTGGGAGCCCAGGGGATACATGTGGGGCTGCTAGCTAAGAACAGGTCCATCATAACAGGCAGGGAGGTCCTGACTGACTTCCTGTGGAGCCTCCAAATAGAACATGACCCAGTGTCTAGACTCTCTAGACCGGGACATGATACACAGATACACTCCTTACCTACCGGGGTAAACCACTTAGTGTGTTACACAACATCAGCACTGAGCGTCGCACGCATGCAAATTGTGTACACACGCAAAAACATACACCCGACAGACAACTCCTGTCTCTAATGCTATGACAGCCCTGCACCTCTCTCGCTCCGTGTCTGTGGTAGGCCTTACAGGAACAAGTAACAGCATGCAGCTCCATGACATCAAAAGAAGCTCTCCCCCCCCCCCACCACTTTTCTGCTTCATTGTAAAAAAAATAGTAATAATCCTACTGCTCTTCCACCCTTCCCCACCTCTCTCTGGGTTTACTACCAGTCCCGGTCCCCCGACACAGTCACACCTCTGGACCACATCGTAGCAAAGCATTTCGCAATGGAAAACAAAAACAACCATTTCTTGTTGGCCAGGTAGTCACTCCCTCGCCCCCCCCCCCCCCGTTTTGGAGCCAAATTAACACATCACTGGCCTGTTTACATACCTACTGTACTGCTGAGGGAGGGGCCAGAGAGCTGAGGGAGGGGCGAGAGAGCTGAGGGAGGGGCGTAGCGGGTATAAACAAGCTCTTCACACACTACATAACATGTGGGGACACAGGGCTTGTAAACACACACACACACACACACACACACACACACACAGGAAAATGTCAAGAACGGCCAAGTATTCTGATAAAAAATAAAACAACTATTTCATGGATTTTACCGAGTTAGTTCATAAGGAAATCAGTCAATTCCAATAAATTGATTACACAGGAGTGATGGTTGCTGATAATGGACCTCTGTACACCTATGTAGATATTCCCCAGCTACAATAGTAATTTACAACATTAACAATGTCTACACTCTATTTCTGATCAATTTGAAGTTATTTTAAAATGGACAGAAAAAAAAAGTTGATTTTCTTTCAAAAACAAGGACTTTTTTAAAATGTATTAAGAGACCAAACTTTTGAATGGTAGTGTATGTGCTACATGCATTTAAACCACACCAAGTACGTCATAATGGGAATTTTAATGTTTGTGCTTTTCTGATAAATAATTTGTGTTCAATGTATGTGCTGTTCTATAAACCAATTTCTGTGTTGATGCAAGTGGTTGACTGAACAAATCCTCGTTATCAATAGCTGCAATTTGGCAGTATGCCCAGAACTTGTTTTGAGAACGAAAGATATCGCAGTTTCAAGGTCTCAGCTAAGAGAAGAGGCCTCGTGAGGTATTGGACTGTCACATGTTATGAACCAGTATTGGTCGGTCACATGAATGAAACAAAACTGTAATGATTAATTAATGCTAAATCATAAAAATATAACTTGTCTGTGTATAGCCGTATTTAAGACAACTGCTGGGACTGCCCCAGCAGAGCTCCTGATTGACATGTGTGCTACGGTGCATTGAGTTGGTTGGAACCTCTCCAGCGCGCTGATAATATACAATGATCAACTTCGAGTGACCCTGTGTAAGAACTTCCACGACAATGTGTTACATGCATTTCAATACCAAGTATGTTCGCCTCTCCAGAGTCTAGGGAAGTTGCAACGATGGGACAAGACCAACTACCAATTTGATATCATGAAATCTGGGCAAGAAAGGGGCACAACAACAAAGTGTTTAAATAACAATTATGTGCACGTGTATATAGTCTATTACCACATGTGAGCTCATGTGGAAACAAAAAGGGAATACACACACAGCCCCAGACAGACAGCCCCAGACAGGCAGCCCCAGACAGACAGCCCCAGACAGACAGCCCCAGATTGACAGGAGAGCAAGTCCTGACTGGAAAGGAAAGGTAGGAGGCGAGGGACAATGAAGCAGGGAAAGTGCTGTGTTATAGCCAAGCCCCTGAATGGGAGCTTCAAGTCAAAACTGGTAGTGTCAGCCCATACCACCCCTCCTCCACCAGTCTCCTCCTTTCCTAACCCCACCACCTCCCAGTCTTCTCCACCTCCCCCCTTCCTTCTAATCGCAGATCCTCAGCCAATAAACACAGACTTACTGACGTTTAATGCTCACTTACTGTAACAGATCACAAACACGAGTGACAGTCGAGGATGGATCGGTGTGGGTGTGTGCGCCATGCATGCCTGTGTGTGTGCGTGTGCAAAAGTCAGTAACACGTAGTAGATCCTCAGTATTGTTGTTGCGCTTTTCCAATAGGGTAGACTTTCCAGAACCTGTCTATTCTCCTCTGACAAACTTCGGTTCAGCTGGGACAACAGGACTCTAGAGGGGAGCATTGCCCATCAGCGCTTAATCCAGGCTGTCAATCACACACACTTGCTCACAAACACACACACCAATCTCCTCTGTGCAAATGCAGCAGTGATTTTAACCAGACTGACAGACCTAGTATCATCATTCTCCTCCTGCGTAGAAAGAAAGTGTGAGGTGAGAGGGACAGGAGAGAAAGAGACTCAGCAAGAAGCTACAAAAACCTCACACAGAAACTACCACTCAGCAGGCTTGCAAAGAGACTGATGCAATATAATAAACAGGCCAATATATTGATAAGAATGAATTAGAACACAATCATGTTGTAGATCAATCTGTGGTGGTAAATTAAAAGCAGAGTTAATTTTTAAATACACTACATGACCAAAGGTATGTGGATACCTGCTTGTCAAATATCTCATCCCAAAATCACCTAGATATTGGAACGTTGCGGGGACTTGTGTCCATTTCAGCCACAAGGCATTGGTGAGGTTGGGCACTGATGTTGGACGATTAAGGCCTGGCTCGCAGTCGGCTTTCCAATTCATCGCAAAGGTGTTTGATGGGGTTGAGGTCAGGGTTCTGTGCAGGCCAGTGAAGTTCTTCCACACCAATCGACAAAACATTTCTGTATGGACCTCCCTTTGCGCACGGGGGCATTGTCAGGTTGAAACAGGAAAAGGGCCTTCCCCAAACAGTTGCCACAAAGTTGGAAGCACAGAATCATCTAGAAAGTCATTGTATGCTGTTCCCGTCACTGGCCCTAAGGGGCCTAGCCCGAACCTTGAAACACAGCCCCATACCGTTATTCCTCCTCCACCAAACTTTACAGTTGGCACTAAGCATTGTGACAGGTAGTGTTCTCCTGGCATCCACCAAACCCAGATTAGTCCGTTGGACTGCCAGATGGTGAAGAGTGATTCATCGCTCTAGAGTGCGTTTCCACTGCTCCAGATTCCAACGGCGGCGAGCTTTACACCACGTTTGACGCTGCTCGGCATTGTGTTCTTAGGCTTGTTTGACGCTGCTCGGCCATGGTAACCCATTTCATGAAGCTCCCGATGAACAGTTTGGAACTTGGTAGTGAGTGTTGCAACCCGAGGACAGACGATTATTGTGCGAAACGCACTTCAGCACTCGGCGGTCTCGTTCTGTGAGCTTGTGTGGCTTACCACTTCACTGCTGAGCCGTTGTTGCTCAGACATTTCCACTCTACAATAACAGCACTTAGTTGACCGGGGCAGCTCTAGCGGGGCAGAAATTTGACGAACTGACATGTTGGCATCCTATGACGGTGCCACATTGAAAGTCACTGAGCTCTTCAGTAAAGCCATTCTACTGCCAATGTTGGTCTATGGAGATTGAAATAGGTGTGGCTGAAATAGCCGAATCCACCCATTTGAAAGGGTGTCCAAATACTTTTGTATATAGTGTATCTGATTGACATTTGAAGCATTTAGCTATGGAAAATGTCTGCATGTCGTTCTAGCAAAACCCAGCTAAGTGTGAAACACACATTGACACGCACACACCACTGTTATGTGAATGTTGTTGACAGCAGTGTGTGGCTCTCGCCGTCACCGTTTCCACTTGGTGTCAAAAGCAGCTGGCAGCAGCTTGGTACTGACACACACAGACTAGTTATGCCCATTATTCCCCAACTGTCCTTATTACACCCCACATACACAGCTTTCTGATTTTACATTTGTCATGTGTATATTTTCCTATGACTAGGAAATCATTAACCAGTATTGAGTGCCTTGGTTTTTCTGTTTGTCTCAGAGTTACTCATATTTCATATTTTTTTTAAATTTTAGTTTGGTTTATTTCATTTTTGATCGCCGTATGACGTATGCACTGGGAACTGCATGCCGTCATCTAACAAGCTCCTGGGGTGTATTCACTAGGAACCAAATGCAAGAAAACAGGATGAAACGGAGAGGGACCTATCTGAATTTGCCCAATAGAAACTCTTGTTGCAAAACATTTTGCTACGGTTTGCACTGATGAATACACACCCCCCCCCGCTGACTGCGTGTGCCCTAAAGGTGTTCACATGCTTCTCATCGGAAACAGTTTGTGCATATATTATGACAACATTGTGATGTTTTTGTCAGCCGAATTTCAGTAGCCGAAGTCTACACCCCTTTGTCGGTCATTGGTCAACAGTAGAGATTATTCAATTAAGTGTTTATCATTAAATGATAGATGACGGGTTTTCATGCAATTCTTTTCACGTGAAATACTGCACCTAACATCTTAGATGTAAAATTGGCCAGCTAAGATCTCCTCGGCCCAAACGTCACAAACATACATTGAACACAAATTATTCATCTTAGAATTAATCTGACTAGTTTGAGAAATATTTGCTACGGTGACAGCGTTTTTTTTCTCGTTCACGTGAAGGCCTTATAAGGGAGTATTCGAGCACACTCGTTAGGTTCACCTAGGTGAGTTTGGCTAGGCGCCAGCCGAACAGAAGCATGTGGAAGCCTTTAGTGTCAATTAGTGCTCGTCATTAGGGTGATGACTCACTGACTGAGTGACTTTTCGCCACATGACTCAGAACTAGCTCCATCAGTCACAGGTCTGATGTCGCCCCGGAGGAGATGGCTGCCGTTTTACGGGCTCCTAACCAATTGTGCTATTGTATGTGTCAGTCTGCTGTGCTTTATCTTGGCCAGGTCGCAGTTGTAAATAAGAACATGTTCTCAACTAGCCTACCTGGTTAAATAAAGGTGAAATAAAACACATTTTAAAAAGAATTTCCCAAATATTCCAGCCACCCTAGTCAGACTGTTCCCGTGCTACCGCACGCCAAACGGTTCCCGAAGCAGCAAGTCTAGGTCCAAAAGTCTTCAGCTGCTACCCCCAAGTCATAAGACTCCTGAACAGTTAACCCCCACACATGGACACACTACTGGTACCCCCTGTATATAGCCTCATTACTGTTATTTTATTTTTGCTCTTATTTAAAAAAAAAAAATGTCTTGTTTACTTCAGTTTATTTAGTAAATACTTATTTTTCTTAACTGCGTTGTTGGTTAAAGGGCTTGTAAGCTAGCATTTCACATTTCACCTGTTCAGCGCATGCAACAAATACATTTTGATTTGATCTGATTCCACTAATGACAAACTCCAACCCCAGCATTACCTCAACCATAGGAAGTATGAGGCTGGTATTAATGACCGGAACGGAATTAGTGGAACGGTATCAAATACATTCGCTCTGTTTCCGCCATTATTATGAGCCGTCCTCTCCTCAGCAGCCTCCACTGATCAACGCAACACGACAACAACCCTCACTTTAAATGGCTCCATACATGTACATATTCCCTCCTCCTACCTATATGCATTATCCTCTCTAGGGGCCTCCTGAGTGGCGCAGCGGTCTAAGGCACTGCATCACAGTGCTTGAGGCATCACTACAGACCCGGGTTCGATCCCAGTGACCGGGAGACTCCTTGTGGCGGGCCGGGGACCTGCAAGCTGACGTCAGTCTCCAGGTGTACAGTGTTTCCGTCGACACACTGGTGCGGCTGACTTCCGGGTTAAGCGAGCAGTGTGTCAAGAAGCAGTGCGGGGTCGTGTTTCAGAGGATGCGTGGCTCTCGACCGTCGCCTCTACCGAGTCCGTAGGAGAGTTGCAGCGATGGGACAAGACTAACTACCAATTGGATATCATGAAATTGAGGAGAAAAATGGGGTAAAAGTACAAACAAAAACATTTCTCCTCTCTACCAATCTTCTATTCCTACCATCCATCCATACTATTCCTACCAACCATCTTTCAATCTCCATTCTTTCATCCAGTTTTGACACCTGCGCCTTCCCATAGAATTAGAATAACTAGAACGGAACATTGTAATTCTAGTTCTGTTTCAGTTAGATTTGAAGAGGGGAAAAAACAGCATTCCTTCCTGCCTCTACAGGAAGTAATTACTTGCAGTACTGCAGTACTGCAGGCAGGCAGGTCTAGGGAGCGTGCTCTCGCAGTTCTTTGAAAATTATTAAAGAAAAAAGATACAAAGCAGCACCTGAACGATTTGTCTTGACACGCGCACCCCTCCTTGTCTTGCACAATGGCCGTGCGGAGGTGTACATGTCTGCCTGCCTGACTGCCATGAGGAAAGCATTAATTGAGCTGGAGAGTGTGAGAGAGAGAGCAAGAGTGTGACACTAGAGATGGCAGGATGCCAAGTGTCTTGGTGGAGCTCCATTTGTATTTAATTATTAAGAGTCAATGCTTCAGAGTGTGTGTGTGTGTGTGTGTGTGTGTGTGAGGGACTGAGCAAAAAAAACAACTCCTGGTCTCCTTATAACACAGCATCTCTGTGGTCTAAAGCAGATGTCAAAGGGCAGAGCGGAGAGAAGATAGTTTATGGAATGTGCGCACACAGTTGAGAGGTATCGGTGTCGATCATTGTCCGTTTATCTTCGCAGATTTATTGCGAGGCTCATTTCTGCCTCCATTATGGTCATGTCATCTGAACTTAACAACTAGATCGAAACGCGTATTTGTAATCACTGCAGTAATACATTTGCGTTTATACGCAGTTTATCAAAGGGCAGATAACGCAAATCAAGAGAGGCATCTTTACAGCCAGCACCTACAAAAGACCAAGTCATTTGCATGCCAACTGTACATCCAAAGGGCACTGTGTGACAGTTGTGTTACTCTGCTCCTATTATAAAGAGAGGTCAAGGAAAGCCCCTGGCCCAATGTTATTATTATTTTTTTAATAAAGATGTTTTTGTTGTCACATACACTGGATGAGTGCAGTGAAAAGTGTTTCACAGAGTCAGCCATAGTAGTACAGTGCCCCTGGAGCAAATTAGAGGGAAGTGCCTTGCGCAAGGGCACATTAGCAGATTTTTCACCATGTCGCCTCAGGAATTCGAACTGTCAAAACTTTCGGTTATTGGCCCAACGCTCTAACCGATAGGCTACCTGAACACTATAAGGCTCAGTGAAACAGGAGAGGAACCAGGAATAAGGTTAGTCCATAGCTGTGTCCCAAATAGCACTCTTTTCCCTACGTAGTGCACTAATCTGGTCAAAAGTAGTGCACTGTGTAGAGAAAAGTGCGCCATTTGGGATGCAACCCAGGCTGAACCCCCTTGACTTCCTCTCATGTTGTTTAGACAGAGTAAGGTTACCATCTACCTCTGCATGTGCAGTAGACCTACCATCCAGGAACAGGTATAATTTTCACACCAACACACTTCGTTCCCTTCCCTGTAATGTGGGCTATGGGCTTGGGGTCAATTCCATTTCAATCCAAATTTTCCTAATTGAAAAGCATGGAAGAGAAAAGGAAATTCAGTGTTTCACCGTCACTGGGTTCTGGTGGGGGTCGATGTGGTGCTGTGGTCACTAGCGGCAAAATAATCCTCCTATTATGATCCATCATCATCAGCACTGTATGTGTAAGCCTACCTTATCTAACACCTTGAGTGTTAGAGTATTTAGGAGCTTGTTTTCTACATGCCATTAATTTCAGAAATAGATTTTGTGGAAAGTGTCCTTCCAAAGAGGCCCAAATACTGAAGCCTCCTTCGCACACACAACCCTACAAGAGTATAGGCCAATAGAGAGTATAGTAAAGGCCAACTAATCACTTGCCTACAAAAACACCTGGTGTCAGGTAACATCAATGGTCATTCATGTTTCATGCTTGTTGTTAGTGATGACCTCACCAGGGATGCTCAGATGTCCAAAGGCTATCCTATCCCACAGTGTTAAGCACTAAGCCCAGATTTCCTTAAACAAGTCAATAGGCCAAGTCGAACTACTTTGGACCAATATTCAAAGCATTTCAGAATAAAGGTTCTGAATAAGAAATAAGAATATGAGTCTAGGATTTGGGACCTTTCTGTCTAGGCTTATAGCTAATCATATTCATTATGATTAATAAGTGAAAGATGATCATAGATCAGCTCTCCTTTTTTATTTGATTTAACTAGGCAAGTCAGTTAAGAACAAATTCTTATTTTCAATGGCGGCCTAGGAACAGTGGGTTAACTGCCTTGTTCAGGGGCAGAATGACAGATTTGTATTTGTCAGCTCTGGGATTCGATCAAGTCCAACGCTCGAACCACTAGGCTACCTGCCGCCCCACCCCTACTTTGAGACACTGAATAGAATACAGGACAGGCCCTGATCTTCAAACTCTTACATGTAATTTATCTTACCTTGAATACTTCTGAGAAGAAGCCCGAGCCAATCTTCTCGCAGATGAAGTCGTCTATACGGGCCAGGCTTGACACGGCGCTGCGTAGAGCCCGGTAGGACGAGGGCCTGATCCGGTTCGGCCCGTGGACGAGTGGCTCCGCCGCCTCCTGGTCCCGGTCCATCTCGACCCGCTCCATCTCAGTTATCCCAGGATGCGGAGGGGGGAGGGACATGGACGCAGTTCAAAATCCAACAGCGTTTACATTTCCCATGTCCTCCGCAGGAGCGAGAGGATCCGGTAAAACGGAGGAGCTTCCCACGGGATACTGAGTATCAGAACGAGGGAGAAACCACAAGATTAATTCACGATCAAAGCACCCTCGATCTCTAAAGCCAACAGAAAACGGCTGTCTGTCTTCAAGTCTGTGTATTTCTTCTTTTAGAAACTAAAGCCTACACAACTTCCATCATTCCTGCCGCATCCGACATTGCTTGTGCTCCGTGTTTGATTCCGTCATGCTGTAAAGATATAGGCAGGCTTATCCACCCCTTTCTCTCTCTCTCTCCCTCAGTCAAATTCAGTTTCCTCCGGTCTGCTTATGCAGTGGAAAGGGCACCCATTTTCTACCAATCGAAACCCAGTTTGGGGAGGGGAACAAAATAAATTCCTGCTACAGACGGCTATAGAGTACCACAGCAGGAGTCATAATACCCATAAAATCTAGCGTTCTAACAAGGAAATGGTTCCAATTGTTTTCCCACCATTTTCCCCATAGGGGATTTTAGAAACACTTAAAGGGCTGTGTTTTGTGTAGGCTTACCATGGCGTGACGTTTTGATAACTGTAAATCTCTCTAGGACAAGGTGACTTAACAATATATTCACCTGTATTTACCCCCCAAAAATGAAACGCTAATTAGCTTCTAACATGGCTATTCTAAAGAACTACAAATGCCATGATCTGGATGAAACTGATGAATCGAGGCAAAGTGAAGAATCTCTGGATTAACTAGCTAATGTTAGCTAAATGTAGTAATTAATAAATTGGCACAACACCTATTAGCAAAAGTGTCAGCTAGAGATGACGCGCAGGAGCCATCTACAAAATGTAATAATAATTGCCTGCACTACAGAGGGCTATATCAGTCTGCTAATACAGGAAAAGGCCCAGAGCACTACTTGTGGAAATAAATGATAGATATATATATATATGATTTTTCAGGGGGTGCTGCAGCACCCCTATTTCCCGCGGCTATGCCCGTGCGTAAATAACCCTGGTCTCTGCTTCCCCCTGAGAGAAGGAAGCCACTAGGCTATAACATAGAAAAGAGGCCGTTTGCAGTGGTTCGCCGCTGTTATTTGTGTAGCCTACTTATCTGTGGCTGGTCTGTCCTGATACAGGTCATGAAAGCAGCGAGATATCGCCGCTTCATTGTAGAACAGAATTTGCACACAGAGCTGCTATATAGCCTAACCTGATCCAATCACATAGCTGTAGCCATTTTCAAAGGGATCTTGATTGATCATTCAATAGAACAGGACTACCAGGCTGCACAAACAAACAGGCAAATGCGCAGGTTGAAAACAACCCGTGGACGGACGAAGAGAGCTTCTTTGGGCACGTTTGATTATTTCGGTAGACAGAAAACGAGAGAGTAGCGCATTCGTGACAGACTTTATTCGACCACTGTCAGCTTGACTGTAGGTCATCAATTATAAATGCAGAGCTGGGCTTAGTTGTTGGATTCGTCTGTCACTACTCTCCCACACAACTAAATATGCACAAACATATAGCCTATGCCTACACAAGTGGAAAATAATGGCACAAAAACGCTATAGGGTGGAATCATGCATGCATAACTGCACTAAAACATTGATACGACTTACATGCCCTTGATCAAATCTACAGGTAGCCTAGCCAACCGTGTCCTCTGCCTCTCGCGCCCTGACCCGACCGTGGTATTGGATTACCGTGCCTTTTATTTCTCTAATTAATCAGCCTTGTCTACCGTCCCGCTCCTGCACCGTCCCCCGTTTCAAGTCCTGTTGCCTCTGTTTGTCGTGGGTCTGCTCTGCAGTGCACTGAGAAAGCAGTGCGACTTTTAGTGTTGCTTCTTATTGGCGAAAAAGCAGTTGGGCGGGTCCACGCGTCATCGCGGTCATCACCTTCAAAAACTTCACCTGCGGCTGCTTTCAAACTAACAACAATGTTCACCTATCTCAGAAACTCAAGGTAAACACACATAGCACGCATAGTCAGTCTACCTGCAGTACCCTAAGTGCAACTCGACATAGCCTCACCAGACACCTATTTGTCAATTTTGACTGTCAACATTACAGACTTGTCTCATAGACTAAACGTAACATAGTAAATGTAGATCTGAGATACTGAAATTACTATGACACAGTGCATTCGGAATGTATTCATACCCCTGGACTTTTTCCACATTTTGTTACTATACAGCCTTATTCTAAAATAGACACAATATTTTTTTTCCCTCTTATCAATCTACACAAAATACCCCATAATGACAAAGCAAAAACTGGTTTTTAGACAAAACAGAAATAAGTATTTAGGCCCTTTGCTATGAGATTCAAAATAAATTGAGCTCAGGTGCATCCTGTTTCCATTGATCATCATTGAGATGTTTCTACAACTTGATTCGAGTCAACCGGTGGTAAATTCAATTGATTGGACATGATTTGCAAAGGCACACACCTGTCTATATAAGATCCCACAGTTAACTGTGCATGTCAGAGCAAAAACTAAGCCACGAGGTCAAAGAAATTGTCCGTAGAGCCCTGAGCCAGGATTGTGTCAAGGCACAGATCTGGGGAAGGATACCAAAACATTTCTGCAGCATTTAAGGTCCCCAAGAACACAGTGGCCTCCTTCATTCTTAAATGGAAGAAGTTTGGAACCACCAAGACCCTTCCTAGAGCTGGCTGCCCGGCTAAACTAGGAGGAGGAGAAGGGCCTTGGTCAGGGAGGTGACCAAGAACCTGATGGTCACTCTGACAGAGCTCCAGAGATATGGAGATGGGAGAACCTTCCAGAAGGACAACCATCTTTGCAGCACTCCACCAGTCAGGCCTTAATGGGGGGAGTGGCCAGACGGAAGCCACTCCTCAGTAAAAGGCGAATGACAGCCTGCTTGGAGTTTGCCAAAAGGCACCTAAAGGACTCTCAGACCATGAGAAACAAGATGCTCTGGTCTGATGAAACCAAGATTGAAGTCCTTGGCCTGAAGGCCAAGCGTCACTTCTGGAAGAAACCTGGCACCATCCCTTCGGTGAACCATGGTGGTGGCAGCATCATGCTGTCGGGATGTTTTTCAGTGGCAGAGACTGGGAGACTTTGTCATTATGGGGTACTGTCTGTAGATTGATAAGGGGAAAAAATCGATTGAATCTATTTTAGAATAAGGCTGTAATAAAATGTGGAAAAGACAAAGGGGTCTGAATATATTCCGAATGCACTGTATGTAACGTTTGGTATGGTTACATAAGACAGAATGTTACTTAAGACAAAACCAAAAGTGAACATCTGGCAACCCAATGGCTGCGTGTTCGAATCTCATCACGGACAACTTTAGGATATTAGCAACTTTTAAACTACTTTTTAGCTACTTTGCAACTACTTAGCACGTTAACTAACTCTTCCCCTCACCCTAACCTAACCCTAACCTTAACCCTTAGCCTAGCTAACATTAGTGTTCGCCACCTAGACTCCTAGCTAACGTTAGCCACAACAAATTTGAAAACTCATATATATATAAATATATATATATATCTTTTTACCCCTTTTTTGCCCCAATTTTGTGATATCCAATTGATAGTTACAGTCTTGTCCCATCCCATCGCAACTCCTGTATGGACTCAGAAGAGGTGAAGGTGGAGAGCCATGCGTCTTCCAAAACACGACCCTGCCAAGCCGCACTGCTTCTTGACACCTTGCTCGCTTAACCCGGAAGCCAGACGCACCAATGCACCAAATAATACTGTATCATATGACGGACGTCCATAAATTAATACATACCATACCATACATAACATATCATACTAAGTGGAGTGTCTCGGATTTGCCTTTTACTATGTTACGTCTACCCCTGAGTCCAGGTTTAACATGGAGGAACACAGCTCAGTGCAACCTCAGGGCCACCCTGTGATAAATTGCTTCTTACTGTAGCGCCATCTCACACCACATACCGATATAGGTCACATTCGGCCCCTGGTAAATGCTTTGTGCCATTCAGTAGGCTACCCACTGGCAACACTTGAATAGTCTCTAGGTTCTACTATAATGCATAATTTATCAATTTGTTTCTTGGGGTTTTTATCCACACATACACCCCAGATAGTGACTGCCTGAAACATAACCCTCAAGTCACACCATTGTTTAGATAATGACATATCCCATGTATTATTTAGCGAATGTCTCAGAATAGACTGATCTTGCATACTAAATGGCACCCTATTCCCTACATAGTGCACTACTTTTGACCAGAGCTCTAAGGGGAATAGAGCACTAGGGAATAGGGTGTCATTTGGGACGTAGCCTGTGTGACACGGATGGGAGGTGATTGTGTTGACCTCACATGACCCCATATGTTAGTGCTTCATAGTTCTGTAACCAAACAAATATGCATAGGTGAGCATTAGGCTATTACATCTTGGTCATTGATTATAGTTTATATGCTCCTGACACATAGGCTATTGTTGTTGACCTTTTAGACTACATATTCATATAAAGAAATGTGAATATAGGTGGATAGGCCTACATAAACTAAACATTGGACTGTAGCCTGCATCTTACGTTTCTACCAGTGCAGCAACAGACTGTGTACACACGCACACAGGTCATGGCAGGTAGCCTATTGGTTAGAGCATTGGCCCAGTAACTGAAAGGCTGCTGGTTTGAATCCCTGGGCCAACAAGGTGAAACATGTTGGGCAGAGTTGGAATATGCAAAGGACAAATATATGCACCCACCAAATTATTATTATCACAGAGCGTCCTGCAGGTACTAAGGATCCTCTCACTTCCCCCTAGTTTCTCATTGGCTGTCCAGATCCGCACGGTAGGATGGCGCTAATTGGTTTTTGGAACTCACCAGCTGTTTCACGCACCCCCACATGCCCCACAGGAGTAGAGGGGTGGGGTAGACTGAGGAGGGGGATGCCACATGTTCCATGATGAACCCCCCTGCTCACCTCCAGGAACCAGCTGCTGCTGATACCCCAATGGAGGAGACATGGTGGTGAGTGATACCCCCTTGGGGGACCGACAGGGCCAGTCACTAGAGTACACTGAAGTAGCAGGATAGTGGATCATAAGGAAGTGTGTATGCTCTCATCCTCTCACCCATTGGAAATAGAAAATAATTACCAAAATTACTAAATGAGTGTGTTTGTTTGTACGTGTGTGTGTGTGTGTGTGTGTGTGAAGTACATTACACTCCATTTACTACTGTAAATGACTGACCAACTGGCACCTGGAATGCTTTTATCCTACCTTGATTATTGTCCAGTCATATGGTGAAGTGCTGCAAAGAAGGACTTAGTTAAGCTGCAGCTGGCCCAGAACAGAGTGGCACGTTTTGGCTCTTCATCATAATCAGAGGGCTGATATCAATGTTATGCATGCCAGTCTGTCTTGGTTGAGGAAAGACTGTCTGCATCACTTCTTGTTTTTATAAGAAACATTCATGTGTTGGAAATTCCAAATTTGTTTGTATAGTCAACTTACGCACACCACTGACACACATTTACCCCACCAGACATGCCACCAGGGGTCTTTTCACAGTCCCCAGGCCCAGAACAAATTCAAGGAAACGTACAGTAATATACAGAGGCATGATTGCACGGAACTCCCTTCCGTCTTATACAGTGCAAGTGAAGAGCAAACCTGGTTTTTTTTAAAACAAACAAAGTGGCACCTCACGGCACAACGCTTCTCCCCCATGTGACCTACTTGTTGTGTGTATGTACTGACATGTATGTGTAACTGATAGATGCACACTGCATGTTAATGTTTTAAATGTATGTCAATTGTAAAGTCTTTTGTCTGTAATGTCTTTTTCGTTATTATGCCAAAGGATCCTAATAAAATCGAAATCTAAATGCTGGGGGTGGATATGATCGATTGCAGAATTCGAATCCTTTTGTGTATAAATTCTTGTAAACATTATGCAGAAAGTATAGGGTCTTATTACTGTGAAGACCTTATGAAGCAGTCAGTGGGGTATTGATATATTGAGGATCTACAAGAAAAAGACTGAAAATAAATGAGATGAGATGGATGTCCTGGCTTCCATCCATTAGTGTCTAAATGGCTTAAAGATCAAAATATAAATCAATGGAAAGAGCCCCTCGGGGTTCTTCTGTGTGTGTGTGTGTTTGTGTGCGTCCATGTTGTAGAGATAAATCCATATAATTTTACCCATTAACACACATAAAACATGACAATGTGGTATAGCTATCTATGCCTATACAAACAACTCAGGATCTCAAACGTAAGGTTTGTCAGGGACAAGGACATTCAAATACAATGTTCTATCCATAGAAATTGAATCTCATTCTAGTTCTGGTTCTATTCTCCATGTAGATTGTTGATAAAAGAAGTGGGTTGTAGAGACTAGAGACACAAACAAAGTAAATTGGCAGTTTTAAAACCCACCCACTGCTTTCATTTTCAGTGTGTCCTGTCTCTACACGTCCCAAAATGTTAACTCTCTTTACCCTACAAGAGGGAGTGTGTGGGGGTGTATCTCAATTTACAGATGAGGTGCAGAAACGTATTATCTCCTCAGGTTTCTATGACTGTGTGTGCTTGGATTAAAGCCTATTGATAATTAAAATATTGGTTAAATAATTTGATCCTCATAAGACATAGGGCTTTGTGTGCTGCTAAATTGATGAATTTCTAATGAGATAAAAGGGTCTAGAAATTGCTTTGATTTCTAGTTGTTTAATTTCACACGTCTTTTGTAGGACATAAATCATGTTGTAAGCGATAATGTTGCAGGTTTTACAGGGGTGGCTGATTTGGGTCATAAACAATATAGCCTTTAGGCATAGGCCAACAATAAAACAATTGTCTTAATTGCAAATGCTGAAACATTTCATTTCAATGTAATTAAAAACAGGAAAGCGAATAGAGGCTAAACATTCAATCAATGAACAGTATGTCACTTGCATTGCAGATGAGATATTGATTTGGCCTAGTTGTCATGGGAATTTAAAAAATCACATGCATCCCTAAAAGATTTGTGGCCTATAAAGTTTGGCCTAAGAAAATGCACTGCAATTCATGCAACAAAATGAACTGATTGCATACAAATGTAGCCTGACTGCTACATATAGAAAAGGAAGGATTTCTTTGTTTATTTTATGGTTGTATTTTACCCCCTTTTTCTCCCCAATTTTGATCTTGTCTCATGGCTACAACTCCCCAACTGGCTTGAGAGGCAAAGGTTGAGTCATGCATCCTCCAAAACATGACCCGCCAAACCGCACTTCTTAACACCTGAACGAACCAATGTGTTTGGAGGAAACAGCGTTCAACGGATGACTGAGATCAGCCTGCAGGCGCCTGACCCGCCACAAGGAGTCGCTAGAGCGCAATGAGCGCAATGACCGCTGCGCCACTCAAGAGGACCACTGAGTGTAGAAAGCATTAAAAACATCTTCCTAATACTGAGTTACAATATTGCCCCCCCCCCCCCCCCCCCCCATTTTGCCCTCAGAACAGCCTCAATTCGTCTGGCATGGACTCTACAAGGTGTCGGAAGCGTTCCACAGGGATGATGGCCCATGTTGACTCCAATGCTTCCCACAGTTGTGTCAAGTTGGCTGGATGTCCCTTGGGTGGTGGACCATTCTTGATACACACAGGAAACTGCTGAGTGTGAAAAACCCAGCAGCACTGCAGTTCTTGACACAAACCTGTGCACCTGGAACCTACTGGACATTACTGGACATTCCCCCTCTGAATGGCACAAATACACATTCCGTGTCTCAACTGTCTCAAGGGTTAAAAAACTTTCTTTAACCTGTCTCCTCCCCTTCATCATCACTGATTGAAGTGGATTTAACAATTGACATCAATAAGAGATCATAACATAGACTGACCAGGTGAAAGCTATGGAAAGAGCAGGTGTTCATAGTGTTTTGTACACTCAGTGTACATTCTCAACTATTGGTTTAAATTTCGATTCCCAAGTTGATGTCAATTTCTTTACATCAAGGAGTCCCAACAGTTAGTAATTTAGGTTAAACCGCTGATAGACTCCCTTTTGCAATTGAGTTGGTTTTGAATATATAGTTGAAAATGTTGCGAGGTGGCAGCTGTGGGAAATCATTTATTTGTTTATTTTTTGGCCCAATCGCAGGCTTGTAAGTATCTACAGAAGTGGCAATTTGGAATATTTCATGTTTTTGAGAGATATTCAAATGATGCAAAGGTGCCAACTTTATAAAGGTCATAAAGTGATTTCACACCATTTTGTCTCCATATATCAAAAGCTTTGTCTGAAATGGATGGTGGAAATAGAAGGTTATAAACCAGGGAGGGATTAGGGAAGTATATCTCTAATATCTAGGTTCAGCCTTAAGTTATTCCATATCTTTAGTTTGTCTAACTGAAAGTAGCAATTGGAGCTGGTAGGGGATAGCATACGATGCCTCTTAACGATGTGGACATTCAGAATTTGGATGACATAACTCACTGATTGCCCCCAAAAGGTTCTTCCAAGAACCTCATAGGAGGTGGGGTTCATCGAGGACCATCCTTAGTTGGTGGGGGTTCTTGCAGGAACCTAACTGCCCAACGGAAACATTTGGATTTGAACGGACAGCATATGCAGGCACCTAACTGAAAAATGTAAAGATCTCAATTTAAGGTAAGTTTTGTACCTTGTATGATCTAAATTGATATTGTTTTATAACGATACCATCTATCTTTTCATATTTGTGCAACTCTTTCTAAAACAGAAAATGGACACAATTCAATGGATATCAATCAACAAAGAGGTAAGAATACTGTATGTAGGCTATAAGAATATGTTGAAGGCTTGCAGTACAGCGTGCAGATGACTGAACTGCTCACTTTTGTGTCTGCAGTTATACAGAGGAGGCATACAAAGGTATGTAAAATTGGTATGTTATGCAGATCACATTTACCATCCTCCTCCCTTACCTCGTCAATGAATATCCCATAGGCCTCTACATTATGGACAAGGTATGTGTATGAAACCATTATCAAAACAGTTTTTTCATTCGCATTTACCACAAAATACTGTAATGTGCATGTTATGATAATCTGTAAAATGACTATTTTAAAAAAATTAACCCCAAAAGGTTCTTCAAACTTTTTTTGAGAATGCATTAAAAGGAGTTCTTTGAAGAACCCTTTTAAAGGGTTCTCCGAAGAACTTATAGGGGTTCCCCCACAGTTTCAATTTGAAGAAACCCTAACGGATACTCAAAAAACCTTTTCTTTTTACAGGGTAGTATGTTCCTGTCTTACAATTAGCACTTTTTGTTTAACATTTTACAATATTGTGTGTGATTTAATAAGAATGTTATAGATTATGTGTAAAGTGGCAATCAGCAGTAAAAACAATAACAAAGCATTCTCCCTGCCCCTGTTTCAGTAAACCATTGGTGATATCAAAAGGATAGTTTTAATAATGTTTTCAGGCTAGTGGTTTGTTTTCATTTACAAAGATTGGAGTATAACAAGCTTATATTTTGGGTTGTGATGGGGTACGAACTAGCTCAAGCTAGGCAAAAGTTAGATAACAGGAAATCCGATAGGCTAAAGTACAGGCAGGGAATAGGCAAAAGTCAGCGTTAGTGAGGCAGGCAAAAACTATCATACACAGGAGGAGTAAATCACGGGGGAAACCAGCGCTCTGAAAGATGTGTGCCACAAAACAAACAATACCTCACAGTGATGGGGTGCAAATAACTGCACTAAATAGTGTGTGATAATAACATACAGGTGTGTAAACAGGTGATTAGAATTCAGGTGATTGGGATCTGGAGAGTGAGCTACGTTCAGGGGATCTCGGTGTTTGAGAGTGTGAGCTGGAAAGTGAGCTGCGTTCAGGGGATCTACATGTTTGAGGGTGTGAGTTGGAAGCAGACGTTACATCATGAGGTATTTAAGTTACAGTTCCTTCAGAAAGTATTCACACCCCTTTACTTTTTCCACATTTTGTTGTTAAAGGTGATTTTATTGTCATGTTTTGTCAAAGATCTACACAAAATACTCTGTAATGTTAAAGTGGAAGAAAAATTGTAACACTTGTAAAAAAGATTATGAAAAATAAAACACGAATAAATCTTGATTACATAAGTAATCAACCCTCTGAGTCAATCCATTCGGATCGCCTTTGGCAGCGATTGGGTAAGTCTCTAAGAGCTTTGCACACCTGGATTGTCTTTTTAAAATTCTTCAAGCTCCGTCAATTGGTTGTTGATCATAGACAGCCACTTTCAAGTCTTGCCATAGATTTTCAAGACGATTTTTAAGTCACAACTGTAACTAGGCCACTCAGGATAATTCAATGTTGTCTTAGTCAGCCACTCCAGTGTATAGTTGGCCTTGTGTTTTATGTTATTAACCTGCTGAAAGCTGAATTTGTGTCTCGCAGTGTAAGCCTGTGCTTAGCTAAATTTCGTTTATTTTTATCCCCCCCCCAAAAAAAACTCCCTAGTCCTTGCCGAAGACAAGCAGCCACCACCATTCTTGAAAATATGAAGAGTGGTACTCAGTGATGTGTTGTGTTAGATTTGCCGCAAACATAACGCTTTGTATTCAGGACATATCTGTACAGGCTTCCTTCTTTTCAAATCAAATCGTAAGTTTAAAAAAGTAACAATAAAATAACAATAGCAAGGCTATATACAGGGGGTACTGGTACCAAGTCAATGTGCGGGGGTACAGGTTAGTCGAGGTAAATGAAGTTATATATATATAGTAACAGTCAAAAGTTTGGACACACCTACTCATTCAAGGATTTTTCTTTTCTTTTCTTTTTTTTTACAATTTTCTACATTGTGAAATAATAGTGACGACATCAAAACTATGAAATAACACACATGGAATCATGTAGTAACCAAAAAGGTGTTAAACACATTTTAGAGTGTGCAAAGCTGTCATCAAGGCAAAGGGTGGCTTCTTTGAAGAATCTCAAATATAAAATATATTTTGATCTGTTTACCACTTTTTTGGTTACTACATGTTTCCATATGTGTTATTTCATAGTTTTGATGTCGTCACTATTATTCTACAATGTACAAAATAGTTTAAAAAAATAAGAAAACACTGGAATGAGTAGGTCCAAACTTTTGACTGGTACTGTACATGTAGGTAGGGCTAAAGTGATTATGCATAGATAATAAACACTGAGTAGCAGCATCGTAAAAAAAGGGGAGGGTCAATGCAAATAGTCTGGGTAGCCATTTGATTAACTGTTCAGCAGTCTTATGGCTTGGGGGTAGAAGCTGTTATGGAGCCTTTTGGACCCAGACTTGGCGAGCCGCTTGACAATTTTTAGGGCCTTCCTCTGACACCACCTGGTATAGAGATCCTGGATGGCAGGAAGCTTGGCCCCAGTGACATACTGGACCGCATGCACTACCTTCTGTAGCGCCTTGCGGTCAGATACTGAGCAGTTGCCATACCAGGCGGTGATGCAACTAGTCAGGATGCTCTCGATGGTGCAGAATACCTCATGACAAACTGTAGACAATACTATTTACCAAAATATTTTTAATCTAGATTTTTCGTAGCTGTCTATTTACCACCACAAACCGATACTGGCACAAAGACCACACTCAATGAGCTGTATAGGGCCATAAGCAAACAAGAAAATGCTCATACAGAGGCGGCGCTCCCAGTGATTTAAATGCAGGAAAACTGAAATCCGTCTTACCTCATTTCTACCAGCATGTCCCCTGTACATCTAGAGGCAAAACAAACCTCTAGATCACCTTAACTCCACATACAGGGACTCAATATAATGCTTTCCCTCACCCTCCATTTGACAAATCTGATCATAACTCTAATCTCCTCATTCCTGCTTATAAGCTAAAACTCAAACAGAAAGTACCAGTGACGCGCTCAATATGGAAGTGGCCCATTGAAGTCGATGCTAAGATACAGGTCTGCCCAGTGATGCGAGCCTGCCAGATGAGCTAAATGCCTTCTAGTCTCACTTCGAATGGGTGCCGAGCACGCCCCCTATTCAAATTGACGGGAATGTAGTGGAGTGGGTCGAGAGCTTCAAGTTCCTTTGTGTCCACATCACTAATGGACATATCATAGTCCCAAAACACCAAGGCAGTCATGAAGAGGGCACAACAACACCTATTCTCCCTCAGGAGACTGAAAAGATTTGGCATGGGACCTCAGATGCTCGAAAAGATTTGGCATGGGACCTCAGATACTCAAAAAGTTCTACAGCTGCACCATCGAGAGCATCTTGACTGGTTGCATCACCGCTTGGTATGGCAACTGCTCAGCATCCGACCTCAAGACGCTACAAAGGGTAATGCGTACGGCCCAGTACATCACTGGGGCAGAGCTTCCTGCCATCCAGGATCTCAAAACCAGGCAGTGTCAGAGGAAGGCCCTAAAAATTGTCAAAGTCTCCAGCCACCCAAGTCATAGACTGTTCTCTCTGCTACTGCACGGCAAGCGGTACCAGAGCACCAAGTCTGGGACCAAAAGGCTCCTTAACAGCTTCTACCACCAAGTCATAAGACTGCTGAACAGTTAATCAAATGGCCACCCGGACTATTTACATTGACCCCCTTATTTTATTCATTGTTTATTTTTTTGTACTGACTCTCCTGCACAGGCTCAATGCACACGCACTGTACTCTAACCACACACACACACACAGACACAAAACACACATTCACTTTCCTTCTCACACTTCACATACACTGCTGCTACTCTCTGCTCATGATCTACTCACTTTTCCCCTACCTACATATTACCTCGATTATTGTATATAGCCTCATTATTGTCATTTTATTGTTACTATTTTTCCTTTTGTTTATTTAGCACATTTTTCTTACTTGGGCCTACTTTTTTTAAACACTACATTGTTGGTTAAGCACTAGTAAGTAAGCATTTCACAGTAAAGGTCTACCTACAACTGTTGTGTTCAGCGCATGTGACAAATACATTTTGATTGATTTGTATCAATCATGGACACAGCAGATGTGGCCAAAATATTTTTTTGTCAAGTTGCTATGTATAAAAAAAGGTGTGATTTCTTACAAATTGATATAACAAGTACAATATGACTGCTGAACATTTTCAGTTAAGGCACAAGGTAGATTAAGTTCAAACACCTTTATATTGGTTGTTAGCAGACATTTAAAGATGAAGTTTATATTGTATACACTTTGTTTTCCCTGAATCATTGCAATAAAATCTTTCAAAATGTACAGTCCTTGTTTCATTCATATAAAGTTCTGATTTTGCAATAAGCTACTGAGACAAATGACCCAGGGCGATGTGCCATATCAGGTGGAATTAGAAAAAAAAAAAAATTGACATATTTTTGTATTTTATGTTAAATTACATTAGAATATTAGGCTGCATCTAGACATTTCAGCTAAATTAGCCTATACAAGCATAACACATTCAAAAGAAAAGCAAGTACAGTTTGAGTCCTGTAGATATTGAGGGAAATTCTGGAACGTGGATTTGTGGAAAGCATTTTTGATGGTTAAAAGGCAGACTTCATGGGTTTGGTTTCCTAATCCACTGACATGCATTGCGCAGTTATTTCCCCCGTGATTACCTGCTCAGTTTGTCAGAGTGCGCATCGTGTTTTTACTCATAGCAATACTGCCACCACGTGGTGCAATGTAGAAATTACAGTTGATTGCGCTCGCTTAGAAGAGCGGATTATGCTAAGCAAAGTGATTTGTGACCGATGTGTCACTATAATAATTTGTTGTCTACTATGTTGCACACTTATTTTCTTTATGTGGTTTTCTTGACACCTTACATTTAATGTATTCAATACAGTGCCTTCTATTCTCATAGTCTACGTATCGAAGTACACGATGGCAAATGGTTAACCATTAACCTTTTGTTTGTTCACACTTGGCCACTTCATATCGGTTTAAAGTTTAGCCACGGTTGACCTAAAATCGGTTACCGAGAAGTACAACTCTCGCGAAAGTTGTCACTTTCTGTTTAAACGTGAATCTGTCCAATAGATAGCGGCTGACCTGATAGCGAGGTCGGGTGGTTTTAAACTGCAACCCATTTATAGATAAGAACCATAATAACACGCTGCATGCCGGGAGTTGTTATGTCAGACGACGACAGTGTCCTGCTGTCAAAACAGTTCGTGCGGTGGTGGTGACCAAGCTGTGATCATGGCGTTGACCCGGCTAGAACGGGCCCAGGCATGGATTCTGAGTGCGTGCATGGGCGTGCTCTTTGCGCTCTTTCGGCTCCTCTCTCCACGGCGGTCCCGTGGATTAATCAAACTTCTTCCAGTCACCAACCCTCTGCTGATGATGTCTGCGATGCAGCTCGCGCAAAGGATTCGTCGGAGAGAGGTCCGTAGGCTACCCGGTACCGGGTTATATGTTCTAATCTATTTTACGCGAGAGACTACTTTTCCGGAGTGCTTCCACTTGTACGGTTCCGGTGCCGTAGGCCTGAAAGGTGCAGCCAACGGTAAAAGGCCTGAGTGGGCTATCTTCATTTATCCACCATGTGTGGACCCCAGGGAGAGTTGCTGCTGCTTTTGCCACAGATAATGGGGATTCTAATAAAATACCCACATTTTAGGACAGGGTTCTACAACGGCTTGATAAAGAGTGATAGAGAGCCAATCTGCTGCATGATAGGCTACTGCGTTGCTCTCTGGGAGCGGTTGGGCTGTGACTGCACTCTGCACATGTCCATTACATAAAGGTTCAATCGGAGTTCTGCATTGGCGGTGCAGCATTTACGGTTATATGGCCTCGGCAGAAGTCAGGGCATTCATACTTTTTTTCTGCTTCGCGGAGTAGCGCAGAGCTGTTGTGAAGGAATTTGTCAAGGAAGTCCGTTTGTGTCTAGACAACCAATCATGTCAATGCGGAGCTATACCTAGCCCTCCACACTGTTACACAATTTGAGATGCGCACATATATAAGGTACGGAGCTCAATATGGCGTCTGCGTGCCTCTGGTGGCTCCGCAAATAGCGTCACACCATCCATATGGCGTCTCCGACAACTTTTTCAGATCAAGCATCAACAAAAAAAGGCTCTTAGGCCTTGTGCTGTGGTCTCCTTATGAAACAGGGTTGGGGTCAATTCCATTCCAATTGTCAATTCAGGAAGTTTATGACTACAGCAATTCCAATCATCTTTAGGGCTTTTCAATGAGGAAAATGTTGAATTGGAAATTGGTTTACTCTGAATTGACTGGAATTGATGCACACACAGGCGCACTGCTGTCTGTACTGTATGTTGGTTGGTGTAGGTGTCGAGCGTGGAGGTGGTGCAGGCCTACATTGACAGGATTCAGGAGGTGAACCCGCTGCTCAATGCTATGGTGCAGGACAGGCAAGTACAAGTACTCCGGGACTAGACTGGTTAAATGTCATATGGTTACAAATCTCATGTTGCCGTCTCACCATACCTCCACTATGTTCTGACACAAAACTAAACTTGTATATGCCTATTTCTTTCTTTCTTTATTAATTTTTCTCTCTATTCCTCTCTCTTCTCTCTGCTCCCTATTTTCCTCTCCTCCCTCTCTCCAGGTTTGCAGCAGCGTTGCTAGAGGCAGCCCAGGTGGACAAGCTGATCGAGGAGGAGACCGGGGGAGAGGATGTTCTGGAGGATAGACTTCCCCTGCTGGGGGTCCCCCTCACTGTCAAAGAGGCCTTCGCTCTACAGGGTAGGTCTACACACTCACCTAGACCATCCTTTCTCAAACCTCTCCTCGGGGACCGCCCAGCTGTTTCAATATTTGAACTATTCTAGAACTAGCACACCTGATTCAACTTGTCATCTAATCATCCAGCCCTTGCGCTAGCTCAGGACTACAACTAAAATTGGGAAACGTCTGGGGGTGTTCCTCAAGCAGAGGTTTGAAAATGGCTGACCTAGATCCTCTCCTGTACTCTCCCACACTGTGTACTACTCACGTAGTTGTGTACCCTGTAGTGAGGCTATGGGAGCGGGTCTGGGTGAGTGTGTAGGCCTACCCTATAGGTCAGTGTTATCCGATCCTGGTCCTGGGGAACCAAAGCCCTAGCATCAACACACTTGATTTCACTTACCAATTCATCACCAAGCCTTAATGAGTGATTTAGGCCTGTTAGTACTAGGGCAAACATTAAAAAGGGTACCCATTTGGTTGAGAAACACTGCTATAGGTAGAGCTAACCCGCACACAGACACACACACACCCAGACCCTCTCCACAGTCCCAAGGTCTCACCATAACAGCACTCGACCATCAACAACTTTCCCTCTGCCTCGACACCATCAGGCACATTTACATGACAGTCTTTGACGATGTTCCCACCAGATGAGCATCGGTGAAGTGCGTCTGTCCCTATTCAAATTAAAACGGTTTTGAACATCTGTATTATCTGCCAGCTTCGTCCACAAACATAACAGACCCAAGCCATTGCACTCTCCAAATATTTGTCGAATTGTCACAGATTATGTCCTAGTTTACAGTTCCACCTGTATGTTCAACTTCTCCCCACCCGTTCCCTTGGTCCCCCAGGCATGCCCAACACCGCAGGTGTGGTTTCCCGGCGCGGGGTCCTTTCAGCGGGGGACGCCCCTCCCGTGGCCCTGTTGAAGAGGGCCGGGGCCATCCCCCTGGGGGTCACCAACTCCAGCGAGCTCTGCATGTGGTCCGAGTCCCACAACCACCTGTACGGCATTTGCAATAACCCCTATGACCTGGAGAGGACACCAGGCGGCAGCTCAGGTGTGGCATTGTAAGGTGTTATAAAATGGCAATGACACGGGAAGGTATGTGTCATAACGGTGTTACAGCTGTGCTGATGTCATAACAACACAGGTAGATGTCCATAACAATAGGACGGATATTACGTATGAATGACTTGTTATGTCAAGTTACCGTCACCGACAGAAACAGAAAATAGGTTCCTTGGGCCTTTCTGGCTCGGACAGGCTTTACTTACTTTCTCTATCTCAATCTCTTCCTCTTCCCCTCCTCCTTTCCTGTGGGCTCCAGGTGGAGAGGGTAGCATACTTGGCGGTGGAGCATCAGTGATCGGGATAGGTTCTGACATCGGTGGAAGTATCCGTATGCCGTGCTTCTTCAATGGCGTTTTTGGCCATAAAACCACACCAGGTAAGTAAAGTGTACCCCTGGTGTGTGTGTTGGTGTATATGTAGATGCTAGCGCGTGTGTGTGTGTGTAATTGGCCATGTTTATCCTCTGTTATTTGTAGGTGTAATCTCTAATGATTGTCAGTACCCCCCTGCCTCTGGTCGTCATGAGGACTACCTCAGTACTGGCCCCATGTGTCGCTATGCTGAGGACCTTCTGCCCATGCTCAGGATCATGGCTGGACCCAATGCTCACAAGTACACGACCCATCACACCTTTAACAGACTAAAACACCCAACACTGTATTCTCAGTAAAGGCTTCAACACATCTAACTAGAAACAACGACCTACCAATGGTGCATGGGTAGTTTTTACAGGCATACAAAAATGCAAAGAAGTTTAATGTCCACACAACTAAGTTTTATGAAGTTATACTATATATATACACAAAAGTATGTGGACAACCCTTCAAATTAGTGGGTTCGGCTATTTCAGCTTCACCCATGTTGAAAGGTGTATAAAATCGAGCACACCGCCATGCAATCTCCATAGACAAACATTGGCAGTTGACCGTCTAGGAGCAACAATGGCTCAGCCGCAAAGTAGTAGGCCACACAATTTCACAGAACGAGACCGCTGAGTGCTGAAGCGTGTAACACATAAAAATCCTCGTTTGCAACACTCACTACCGAGTTCCAAACCGCCTCTGGAAGCAACATCAGCATAATAACTGTTTGTCGGGAGCTTCATGAAATGGGTTTCCATGGCCTTGCAGCCGCACACAAGCCTAAGATCACCATGTGCAATGCCATGTGTCGGCTGGAGTGGTGTAAATTTGCTGCCATGTGACTCGAGTGATGAATCACACTTCACCATCTGGCAGTTCGCCGGACAAATCTGGGTTTGGTGGATGCCAGGACAATGCTACCTGCCCCAATGTATAGTGCCAACTGTAAAGTTTGGTGGAGGGATAATGGTCTGGGGCAGTTTTTCATGGTTCGGGCTAGGCCCTTTATTTCCAGTGAAGGGAAATCTTAAAGCTACAGCATACAATGACATTCTAGACGATTCTGTGCTTCCAACTTTGTGGCAACAGTTTGGAGCAGTGCAAAAAGCGAGGTCCATACAGAAAAGGTTTGTCGAGATCGGTGTGGAAGAACTTGAGTGGCCTGCACAGAGCCCTGACCTCAACTCCATCGAACACCTTTGGGATTTATTGGAAAGCCGACTGCGAGCCAGGCCTAATCGCCCAACATCAGTACCCGACCTCCCTAAAGCAAGTCCCAGCAGCAATGTTCCAACATCTAGTGGAAAGCCTTCCCAGAGGAGTGGAGCGAAGGGGGGGGGACTTCATATTAATACCTCTGATTTTTGGATGTTTGACGAACAAGTGTCCACATACTTTTGGTCATGTAGTGTATATCAAAACCATGACATTTTGAGCACCTGTTTAACTGTCCTACCTCTCCATGTCTCTGTACAGATTGTCTTTGTCCGTTGAGGTGGATCTGAGGAACCTGCGTTTCTTCTCTATCCCTCACGATGGAGGCTCTCCTCTGGTGAGTGCTGTAGATGAACAGCTCCTTCAAGCCCAGAGGAGGGTGAGTAGAATGCCTAGTAGACCCACAACGCACACACGCGCAAACGTAGATTCACAAAGACATAATCTGTATTTCTACCAGGTGGTGGAGCGGCTCGAGTCTGACCTAGGGGTCAAGGTTCAGGAGGTGCGTCTCTCTGGGCTCAAATATGGCTTCCAGATCTGGGATACGTACATGGGGCTCCCCGACAAGGAGGGCAAGGTGGGTCACCTGCCGCGGTCTTCTTCATTAGGTAGCGTTTATGGGGGTATTAAGAGGCCTCACTAGTACTGCCATTCTAACTATACTGAACAAAAATATTAACGCAACATGCAACAATTTCAAAGATTTTACTGAGTTAATCAATCAATTGGAATACATTCATTAGACCTTAATCTATGAATTTCACATGACTGGGAAAACAGATATGCATCTGTTCGTCGCAGATACCAACAACAACAAAAGGTAGGGGCGTGGATCAGAAAACCATTCAGTATCTGGTGTGAGCACCATTTGCCTCATGCAGCGTAACACTTCTCCTTCACATAGAGTTGATCGGGCTGTTGTGGCCTGTGTAAAGTTGTCCCATTCCTCTTCAATGGCTGTGCGAAGTTGATGGATATTGGCGGAAACTGGAACACGCTGTTGTACACGTTGATCCAGAGCATCCCAAACATGCTCAATTGGTGACATGTCTGGTGAGTGTGCAGGCCATGGAAGAACTGGGACATTTTCAGCTTCCAGGAATTGTGTACAGATCCTTCCTTTATTGCCCCTGCACAAGGTGCATCTGAGTAATGATCATGCTGTTTTAAACAGCTTTTTGATATACAAAACCTGTCATGTTGGATTATGTTGGCAAAGAAGAAATGCTCACTAACAGGGATGTAAACAAATTTGTGCACATTTGAAAGAAATAAAGCTTTTTGTGTATATGGAACATTTTGGGGGGTCTTTTATTTCAGCTCATGAATCATGGGACCAACACTTTACATGTTTCTTTTACATTTTTGTTCAGTGTAGATACGTGTGTGTATGTGTTTCTCACAGCGCCCCACACCCTTCCAAGTGTTGATGGGGGAACCAGGGAGGCCGGTGTGGCCAGTGTGGGAGTTGGCCAAGTGGATGATGGGAAGGTCCCCTCACACCATGGCTGCTATTGGTAACAACACAAACACACATTGACAATCCTGTCAAGTAATAGTAGTTTCGGGTCTAGTGATTTGTTTTAAGTGTTGCCATATATATAGTATCTATTGTTCCAGACAGGGTGTATTCTAGTAACCAGAGCTATAACGGCACTTTGATCAATTGAGTCAACTGTCAAACATGGTATCTTTAGGCCCACTCTTGTCATGATGATATATTTCAGGGATGGGCAACTGGCAGCCCCTCCTTTTGTAGGCCCACGGACCAATTTGACCCCCCAAAAACTGTCATGGTCTCAACTTATTGTTGAGACTTAGAATACACAAGGTGCCATTTCAAAATGTGGTTGTGCATCAGCAGTCACTCAATTAGCCCATGTCAGCTATTTTTATTTTACATTGTTAAGTTACTCTAGCGTCCAGCTATCTAAACATGTAGTAATCATGGTCAAATTCCTGACCGGGGAGGGGCCCATTCATCGGTTATCATATTAAAAACTGCAAACATTTGCCTCCACCCTATGGCAAAATGAGTACAATTGCATGAAATTAGTTGTAAAATTGCAATATTTTTTGCCCCTTTGCAAAATGTGTAGAATTGTAGCAAACTTACTTTAAAAATGGCAACATTTTCTCTACGCCCCATGGCAAAATGCACAGAATTGCAGGAAATTACGCAGACCCACGTGCCTCCGCAGCCCCTTTTGTGGCCCCCACCCCCATCAAAAGTTGCCCATCTCTGGTATAGGCTAATCAATACATTAAGTACATCAATCTGTGTTATCTCTGGAATCATGGTCATTCTGTTGCTCTGGTGTGTTCCAGGCCTGGCCTTGGTAGAGATTACCAGCTCATCCAAGCCCTCTCCCTTCATCCTGAAGCAGAAAGAGAAGCTACAGAAGGAGGTTGAGGAGCTGTTGGGTACAGACGGGGTTCTCCTGTACCCCACCCACCCTCACCTCGCCCCCAAACACCACCACCCCCTCTTCACACCCTTCAACTTCGCCTACACAGGTGAGAGGGTCTGGAAGACTATATCTAATACTATAAATGGAGATAAATCTATTAACCATATCTTAACAAAACTCGAGGTATTCAAAATTTCAGGCAAATCACACATTGATTCAAAGCTTAGTGCTGCAGTCACAAATATGTGACAGAATGAATTGTCTGTACACCACAACTGAATGAATGAATACAGCATCCCTCTGTCCTCCCCCCTCCATCCTCAGGGGTCATCAACATCCTGGGGCTGCCAGTGACCCAGTGCCCTCTGGGATTGAGTGTAGAGGGTCTTCCCCTGGGGGTGCAGGTGGTGACTGGGAAGCTCCAGGACCGCCTGTCCCTAGCCATGGCCCTCTACCTGGAGAAGACCTACGGAGGCTGGAGAGACCCTGGAGCCGTCTGACCTGGCCTGTATCTATAAAGCATTGTAGAGTAGGAGTGCTGATCTACGATCAGTTTGGCCTTTTTAAATAAAAATAAACGAGTTACATGAACAGGGAGGACCTGATCCTGGATCAGCACTCCTACTCGAAGACGCTTTATGGATAGTGGCCCCGACCTGAGGACCACTGGGCCATGTTGAGTATGAAAGGTGGTCAAACGTTGCAGATAGAAATGTCATGAATAGAACCGACATGATTCCTTATTCTACAAGTCACAGGCATGTTTGTATCTAAATGTTTTGCCCCGCTGAACGTGCCCCACACTGGCTGATGGAGGTAGAGGTTGTCCTTAACCATTTTTAATGGGGAAATGGTAGAATTGGGTGTAGGATAATCTGATCCTAGATCGCTGGTTAAGGGAAGGAAGTAGGAAGAATGTCCCTAACCGCTGATACAGGGGTGTGTTCACTACCCTTAGCCTTGTGCTCAGAATAGCTCTCTCTTACACACACTATTCAGCACTTATCTCAATGGAACTGTTTGGTTCAATGACCTCTCACTGAAGAATGAATGTCTGTTTTTCTGCCATGCTCTTGTTCTGCACTGAATGCTAATGTTATTGGCACAAAGAATGTCTAGTCAGCCATGATTGACTTTTGTACTATCAAAGTCCCACTCACTCCGATCGATCTTACTACCAATGTCAATCGCTTTATCTTTTGCAAAATGACAGGAATGCAGATCCTAAAAGCCAGTACTTTTGAACAAGAATACTGTATTACTCGATTCCGATCTTTGTGCATTTTTCTGGTTCGATTAGTAAAGACCTTTTTAAAAAGAATTCATCTGATTAATCATTTGCTTGAATAGGAATTCATATCCCGAATTGACAAAATGGAGTTTACCCCAACCCTGGGGTGCATTCGTTAGTGCACACTGTAGCAAAACGCTCTGAAACAAATCTTGACCATAGAAGAACACCTTTACCCTAGTCATCATGAGCTCCGACATAGAATGGTAGTCAGGAGGAGAGCGAGAGGTTCTGAAGGACTGTTTAACACTCTGGAATCTGAACATTTTTCGCTTTATTTTTCTTCCCTTCTTGGTAAGGATGAAAAAAAAACGAGACATTCTCCGGAACTTTTCAAAACAGAATTTCACAGCAAAAAGGAAACCCATCACCCCTCTCTCCGTCACATTTTCACTGATGGGTTGGGCTCTTTAGTTTCTTACATTTTCTCAGACGAAGTAGGAAGAATACAGTAAACGTCATTCTCACAATGAAAAACACAGACAGTTGTAATATTTTGTGGCATGCTTGTACCTTTTCATAGTAAAGCAGGTCTTGACAGGTATCTTATGAAAAGAAGGTATAAGGACTCTTCTAACACACAAATGTTCAGGAATCTGAGGGGACATAACTAAAACAGAAAAGAAAAACGAACCAACGGAAACGAGTCTTGAGGGTCCCTGCCTTTTGGCAATGAAGGAACTTTGAGAAAGAGGGATCTGTTCCCCCACTCCCCAGCCCCTCTCACGGGCTGGATTTGGCCCATGTGTATTTGCACAAGTGTGTGAGTATGACAAGTCCCTGGCCACCTGAGTAGGATATGGCCTGCGTGTGTAGGTAAATGTGTATATGTGTGTGTTTAGTCCCGGCAGGCAGGCCAGCAGCCACCTCAGGAGGTGTTGGTGATTGGTTTGTACTTCTTGAGGCGGGTCCACTGTCCTGTGGAGTAGTTCATCTCAAACACCGTGTCCACCAGCATGGTGGTGCTGCCCGTGCCGTCCGCCTTGGGCAGGATCTCGGTGTGCTCGCTTAGCTTGATCTGGATGATGTCGCCCTGCTCCGGACACGGGTTCTCTGGAGGAGGGGAGACACCAACATGTAGAGGTGTAGTTTGTGTGTGTCATTGCAGGAGAACTCGCAGGGGAGCGAGAGTGTTTTAAAAGGTGTGTGTGTAGCCAGCTCCGCCTCCAGAGCACTTGAACATACCCACGCATTACTAGTACGTTGAAAACTCATACAGCATGCCACTAAGTGGACAACTCCAGCACAGGTCTGTTGCACCTTAATTGGGGAGGACGGGCTCGTGGTAACGGCTGGAGCGTAAATTAGTGGAATGGAATCAAATACGTCGGAATTTGCCATTTCACTTCTCCGTTCCAGCCCTTATTATGAGCCATCCTACTCTCAGCAGCCTCCCCCTGTACTTGCAAAAAGCTGTTGCATAAAGCTGTTACTTATGACAAAAACATTGCAATTTCCAACAGTACAAAACTCACACGCTAGGTGGACTTAATCTAGGAAAATGGGAGTATGTGCACAAAGCAGTACAGTACCTCTGGATCCGGCCATGAAGCCCAGGATGAGAGCCTTCTCTGGTCTGGTGACCTTGTTAGCGGTCTTGAACATTTCCTGAGCAGCATACATCTGTTCTCTCTGGGGGGGACCACAACACATGGCACAGAGATTACGCCACGCCACACTGCATCCATTTACATTTTAGACATTTAGCAGATGCTCTTATACAGAGTCACTTACAGTCACAGTGCATTCAACTAAGACAAAACTACATAACTCTTAAGTAAAACCACCATCCCATGCCAAACCACCATTAAAAATACTGAACAACAATCTCTACAGTCAGTGTTTGTATGTAAGCGTAACATTCTCGCATAGTTCATCTTAGAATGCATGCTCAATATATCGCTTCATTCTAAGTAGTATAGTGGTGCGAATGTTGGAACAGAGTCCCAATGATGCCTTTATCCAACTCACAGTGAGCGAGAGGTTCTTTTTGGGCTGGGGCGTGCTGGGCTGGGTGGTAGCGGGGGGCTGTGTGGCTGGGGTCTCGGGCTGCGTGGCAATGGCGGCAGCTGGGGGGCCGTTGCTGCTGGCGGGGGTGCTGGCTGGCGTGCTGGGGGAGGCGGGGGCGGTGGGGCTGGCGGCCGTGTTGCCGGCGTTGTACATGGGCGTCCTTTGTTTGAACTGGCCGGGGAGGGTGGTGGCGGCAGCGCTGGGCGTGGCCGACTCCTCAGGCTGTCGACCCGACTGCAGGGCGTCGCGCCCTGAACCGCCCGCATTCGCTAGAGAAAGAAGAGGATGAATGAAGACTCAGTTTTTCGACATCCGAGACTATCGCTCTATCAATCGCTAATTGGTTGTGCAGAAGATTGGATAGGAGTAAGTACGGATGGAAATCTTGTCAGAACTTTGTCAATCCAGGTAGTTTGTCAAACCGATACATCAAATTCCATGTGGTGTATCAAAAGGCAAGCTGCTACGAGGATTGTAAATCAAGCTGCCTCGCTACAGAAACAGGAGACTGCCCTATAGACCGTTCTGGCTCAGACAAGGCTTTAATTGTCAATTGTACAGGGCTTATTTACTCTATGCTACAACTGTGCCAAACCGTGCAAAAACCAACTTCGTATAGGATCAAATGGAGGGTAACAGATATCTAGGTGTGTGAAGTTGTCTCTCTCACCTGGCTGCGTCTCTGAACTGGGAATGTAGGAGGAAGAGGGGACCATACTGGGAGTAGCAGGCAGGTAACTCGTAGACGGCAGGGCGCTCTCGTTGTTCAACGCACCCAGTTTCTGAAAACACCCGTTGGAATAGGTTACAATTCAATAACCGCTTTGTAAATTGCGTGAGTGTCTCTCTTCCTACCTGGGTAGACACCAGTCCAGCAGCATAGTCTGGTGTAGCATTCTCCACCACAGCCTCCTCTTTGGCAGCTTTCTCCCCAGCCTCTGTTTCTGTACCACGAGAGAAAGAGATCAATAAGGATGAGTGAGTCAAAGACGGTGAATAATAGTGAAGACTGCTAGCTAGATAGAGATACAGTGCCTTCGGAAAGTATTCAGACACCTTGACCTTTTCCACATTTTGTTACGTTACAGCCTTATTCTAAAATGGATTAAACAAATAATCCTTAGCAATCTATACACAATACCCCATAATGAAAAAGCGAACACAGGTTTTTAAAAATGTTTGTACATTTATCAAATATAAAAAAACAAATACCTTATTTACATAAGTATTCAGACCCTTTGCTATGAGACTCGAAATTGAGCTCAAGTGCGTCCGGTTTCTACTGATCATCTTCGAGATGTTTCTACAACTTGGGAGTCCACCTTTGGTAAATTCAATTGATTGGACAGGATTTGGAAAGGCACACACCTGTCTATATAAAAACGTCCCACAGTTGACAGTGCATGTCAGAGCAAAAACCAAACCATGAGGTTGAAGGAATTGGCCGTAGAGCTCCGAGACAGGATTGTGTCGAGGCACAGATCTGGTGAAGGGTAGAAAAACAATTCCGCAACATTGAAGATCCCCAAGAACACAATGGCCTCCATCATTCTTAAATAGAAGTTTGGAACCATTAAGACTTTTCCTAGAGCTGGCCGCCCGACCAAACTGAGCAATCGAACGAGAAGGGCATTTGTCAGGGAGGTAACCAAGAATCCGACAGTCACTCTGACAGAGCTCTAGAGTTCCTCTGTGGAGATGAGAGAACCTTCCAGAAGGACAACCATCTCTGCAGCACTTCACCAATCAGGCCTTTATGGTAGAGTGGCCAGACGGAAGCCACTACTCAGTAAAAGGCACGTGACAGCCCGCTTGGAGTTTGCCAAAGACACCTAAAGGACTCAGACCATAAGAACCAAGATTCTCTGGTCTGATGAAACCAAGATTGAACTCTTTAGCCTGAATGCCAAGAGTCAAGTCTGGAGAAATCCTGGCACCATCCCTTACGGTGAAGCATGGTGGTGGCAGCATCACGCTGTGGGGATGTTTTTCAGCGGCAGGGACTGTGAGACTAGTCAGGATCGAGGGAAAGATGAACGGAGCAAAGTACAGAGAGATCCTTGATGAAAACCTGCTCCAGAGTGCTCAGGACCTCAGACTGGGGTGAAGGTTCACCTTCCAACAGGACAAAGAGTCTAAGCACACAGCCAAGACAACGCTGGAGTGGCTTTGGGTCAAGTCTCTGAATGTCCTTGAGTGGCCCAGTCAGAGCCCGGACTTGAACCCAATCGAACATCTCTGGAGAGACCTGAAAATAGCTGTGCAGCGACGCTCCCATCCAACCTGACAGAGCTTGAGAGGATCTGTGGAGAAGAATGGGAAAAACTCCAAATACAGCTGTGCCAAGCTTTTAGCGTCATACCCAAGACGACGAGGCTGTAATTGCTGTCAAAGATGCTTCAACAAAGTACTGAAAAGGGTATTTTTTATAAATTTGCTAAAATGTATAAACAGTTTTTGCTTTGTCATTATGGGGTAGTGTGAAGATTGATGGGTGAAAAAATTTGCAATTTTAGAATAAGGCTGTAATGTAAAAAAATGTGGAAAAAGTCAAGGGGTCTGAACACTTTCCGAATGCACTGATCAAAAATATTAATAAATGCATTTACCCAAAGTCTTTCTTCTCCTCTTTGCCTCTCTACCAGCTCCCACCATATCGAGCTCTGAGATGTCTAACAACTAAAGAACAGACAATAATGTGCATCAGACTCACTTATTAACACATTGAACCATCAATTTAAAATGACAATCCTTTCAATACAGCTTCCCATCAGGGTTTCTGTTAGCCGGTAATAGCCGGCTTTTGGCATAAAAATAAATAAAAAAAGACCGTAAATAAAATGTATTTAATTCTGCAAAAAAATGTATAATCCCATTACTAAATAATGCTTTGCCAATTAATTGATGAAAATACATAATCAAATGTTATTTGTCACATGCACCAAATACAACAGCGTAGACCATAGAGTGAAATGCTTACTTACAAGCCCTTAACCAACAATGCAGTTTTTAGAAAAATACCTAAGAAATAAAAGTAACAAAGGCTATACACAGGGGGTACTGGTACAGAGTCAATGTGCGGGGGCACCGGTTAGTCGAGGTAATATAGACATGTAGGTAGAGATATTAAAGTGACTATGCATAGATAAGAGAGTAGCAGCAGCGTAAAAGAGGAGGGCCATGCAAATAGTCTGGGTAGCCATTTGATTAGATGTTCAGGAGTCTTATGGCTTGGGGGTAGAAGCTGTTTAGAAGCCTTTTGGACCTAGACTTGGCGCTCCGGTACCGCTTGCTGTGCGGTAGCATAGAGAAGTCTGTGACTTGGGTGGCTGGAGTCTGACTATTTTTAGGGCCTTCCTCTCACAGGCAGTGATGCAACTAGTCAGGATGCTCTCAGATGGTGCAGCGTTAAAACCTTTTGAGGATCGGAGGACCCATGCCAAATCTTTTCAGTCCCCTGAGGGGGAATAGGCTTTGTCGTGCCCTCTTCACGACCGTCTTGGTGTGTTTGGACCATGATAGTTTGTTGGTGATGTGGACACCAAGGAACTTGAAGCTCTCAACCTGCTCCACTGCAGCCCTGTCGATGAGAATGGGGGCGTGCTCGGTCCTCCTTTTCCTGTAGTCCACAATCATCTCCTTTGCCTTGATCACGTTGAGAGAAAGGTTGTTGTCCTGGTATCACACGGCCAGGTCTCTTACCTCCTCCCTCGTTGTCGGTGATCAGGTCTACCACTGTTGTGTCATCGGCTAACTTGATGGTGTTGGAGTCGTGGCTGGCCGTGCAGTCGTTAGTGAACAGGGAGTACAGGAGGGGACTGAGCACACACCCCAGAGGGGCCCCCCGTGTTGAGGATCAGCGTGGAGGATGTGTTGTTACCTACCCATACCACCTGGGGGTAGCCTGTCAGGAAGTCCAGGATCCAGTTGCAGAGGGAGGTGTTTAGTCCCAGAGTCCTTAGATTTCTTGATGAGCTTTGAGGGCACAATGGTGTTGAACGCTGAGCTGTAGTCAATGAATAGCATCTCACATAAGTGTTCCATTTGTCCAGGTGTGAAAGGGCAGTGCGGAGTGCAATAAAGATTGCAGCATCTGTGGATCTGTTGGGGTGGTATGCAAATTGAAGTGGGTCTGTGTTGTGAGCCATGACCAGCCTTTCAAAGCACTTCATGGCTACAGACGTGAGTGCTAAGGGTCTGTAGTCATTTAGGCAGGTTACCTTAGTGTTCTTGGGCATAGGGACTATGGTGGTCTGTTTGAAACATGTTGGTATTACAGACTGACAGAAAGAGGTTGAAAATGTCAGTAAAGACACTTGCCAGTTGGTCAGCGCATGCTCGGAGTACACGTCCTGGTAATCCGTCTGGACCTGCGGCCTTGTGAATGTTGACCTGTTTTAAAGGTCTTACGTCGGCTGCGGAGAGCGTGATCACACAGCCGTGATTTCGCTATTCGTTAGTCGTCTTATTGGCTGAGGAAAAGTAAATGTGGACAGTTATTTAAAAATCTTCCAAGTGTGCATCGGAATTCAGGAACAAGGATGCACGCCGTTGCATCCTGGAGTTGCATGTTCTGTTAAGATGAATTACCATATTCTAAATGTGATTTTGGTTATTCTGAGCACCGTGCGTGGACGTCCTAATCAGTTTACGCACCCAATACATTTGGGTCCAGTACATTTCTCAAATGTCTGGTAAATTAAAATGTTCCTGGTCAAATGTCCAGCACCACATTTTCATAACGGAAACCCTGCTTCCTGTCTATTGTGAAAATATATATTTTTTTTATTACAAAATGACATATTGGTTTCCTTACTGTATAAGCAGCCTATGAACAAGGTTAGACAGCAATCCATGCTTTGGTTTTGCTTGTGTGGCCACTGTCCGAAAACAAAACCAAAGCATGGATTGCGATCTTACCTTGTCCATAGACTGCTTGCTGGATGAGGAAATCAATGTAATTTTGTACTTTGGGTGAACTATCCCTTAAAAGAAAACAAGGTCACTTGTTAAGGCCCCTTCGTTACCTTGACTCCCCTCTCCTTGCGCAGGGGCGTCCGTGCGGGGGCTATGGGTGTGCGGTTGCTCGGCGGGCTGAACATACTGGGGGTGGTGGGGCTGCGGAACGGGGCTTTGGGGATCCCCTTGAGGGGTGCTGGAAGGGAGAGTATAAAACATGATATCTCAGCAACCAATTAGACACCCGTGGGTATGAATGTGTGTGTAAGTGTTCGTATGCATAGTCTTAGCAACAACAAGCATTGTAATTGCTGTGTGTGTGTGTCAAACTCACTGGTGGTGTCAATCTTCTTGACCAGGCCTCTTCCTTTTGCATGGAAAGGCACTCCCGCTGTCTTCTTCAGCTGTTGAGCCGTCTCTGTGGCTGAAACCACAACAGAACGTGAGGCAAAAATATTTTGCAATTGGAAAATGTTTAAAACAACTAATTTAGTTAAAGTTCCACCCAGTTTCGTCCTGTTTGCTTCCGTTAGATTCCTAGTGAATACACCAGAGCGTGCTGTTCATTTGGCACCAAACAGAAGAAAACAAATAGGGATGGACTACATGAACTTGTCCAATAAGAAACGTTCATATTCATTTTCCAGTGCGTGCTGTAATGAACATGAGTCATGTCATGACCATTCACTAATGTGAAAAATACCATTTACTAAACTAGCACAAAAGGTAGGGCCCTATAAAATATTGTATTTTTTGCCTGATTTCATTTTGTTTCCCCCCCAAATTCCAGTTTCTCTGTTTTGTTTTTACAGGTTTCTGTTTTTCCCCAGTTTCAGGTTCTCTAAATCACACTTTTTATATAGAAAAACTAAAACATGATGTTCTAAATCCACAACAATGCTTAAAACCACATCAAGAGAACACTTATGAGGTCTGGGAAAAATCTAGTGTAGTTACCCTTTAATTTAAGTGCAGCATGAGACCATTATGAGACCATTGTTTGGTTAGCGATGTTTCTGTAGCACTCACGTGATTGCAGAGTTGGCAAAACAAAAGGCCACTAATGATATTCTGCCAGGTAGATATTGGCTACTTTGAAATTGAAGTTATTCTAGTCAAAAATTGCTCCGCCATTTCCTTGTTACTAGAACTCTAATTGCCTAATTTCAGTTTTAGTGTAGAGAATCATTGTACCATCTACACCAATGTGAAATATATGTTCCACAATTAAAAATATTGTTGCGTCAGCTGTTTGAAGCTGTTGTACAAAACCGAAAGCAAAACCAAAACAGGAATATCGCATAGAGAACAGATCTACTGCTTCTTAGACTTGCTTTCAAGTAGAATTATAGATCTATAACTCACAGTTCTTTGTGAATTCAGTAGGGTCGCCGCAAAAAGTTACATATTGCCACTAACATTTAATTGAGGTTTTGAGAAAGCCTTTCCATCTACCAGAAGACGGCTGTCATTACATTAGCATCATCGCTAACGGCTACGCAAAGTGTTCGACAAACGCGTGCACATACACGGGAATTTCTGTGCCTTTGCCTCTTCAGAAAGTTGACGGAAAATATGAATCACTGACGTATTTGGTTCAGGTCTTATGATAATCTTGAACAAATGAATGAATGCTCAATACATTTAATTAATTTCCTAGTAAGCTCAATTGATTTTTTAATGTTGTTGAATTCCATTTTAAGGTCTAGATTCCATCTGCGTTCTCCGCAACGGAGATTTTATAGGGCCCTACAAAGGACAGGAGACACGGAACATGGCGGGTCTTTTCTGCATAGAAATGTCTTGGGCGGGCAGCCTAAGTCCAAATCATTTATTTTCAAGATGGAATAACACTGTCAGCGTAAACTTAGTATGTAGAAAAGATAGACCTATGTATCTTTAAATACATATGAGAACTAACAATCACTAAAATAAAAGCCAGACTAAAACGATGATTTCAGAAGTATTGACTTGTTCAAATGTTTGAGCATAAGGACACAACATTAGCCATGGCAAAATGCATAGAATTGCAGGACATTTACTTAAACTGCAATATTTTCTCTCAGCTCCAGCTTGAGGGAGGAGTCTCTGGAAAGGACTTGTCTATCCATATACACCAGTGTACAAATGTGTACAAAACCGTAGGAACGCATTCCTGATATTGAGTTGCACCCCCTTTTGCCCTCAGAACAGCCTCAAGCCGTCAGAGCATGGATTCTACAAGGTGTCGAAAGCATTCCACAGGGTTGCTTGATGGCCCATGTTGACTCCAATGAGTCCCACAGTTGTGTTAAGTTGGCTGGATGTCCTTTGGGTAGTGGACCATTTTTGATACACATGGGAAACTGTTGAGCATGAAAAACCCAGCAGCGCTGCAGTTCTTGACGCCTGGCACCTACTACCACACCTCATTCAAAGGCACTTAAATCTTTGGTCTTGCCCATTAACCCTCTGAATGGCACACAGACAATCCATGTCTCAAATCCTTTTTTTAAACCCGTCTCCTCCCCTACATCTACACTTACGGAAGTGGATTTACCAAGTGACATCCATAAGGGATCATAGCTTTCACCTGGTCCGTCTAGGTCATGGACAAAGCAAGTGTTCCTAATGTTTCGTCCGGACTTTTTAAATTGCATGTAGTTAGGTATTCTGCACTTTGAGCTAGAAACACAAGCATTTCACTGCACCCGCGATAACGTCCACAAATCTGTGTATGCGACCAATAAACTTAAGTAATTTTGATTAGCAGGAAATTTGCTTAACTGATTAAATTCTCTCCACTCCATAACAAAATGTGTGAAAAGAAAAATGCATATAATTTCCTTCAAGAAATTGGCTTTAAAACACCGAAATTCTCTCAACTGCCAAGATGGGGGCCTCAAAAACATTCTTGCCCAAGGCCTTGACTGAATTCAGCCGCACCGATGGGCTGGCCGTGCCACACCCACCACCGTAGCCCCTTTTTGATACAGAAAAAGCACTGGGACCATCTGAAGAGTCTAAAGTGGCTTCACTTTCTCATCTGCTTTCCTTCATCTGCACTGACGTGTGAAAAACAAATGGACAAGTGAAAGCAACTCCCAAGTAAGCATCCACCATAGCGCTTTAACTTTTGCTTTTCAGATCAGGGGCCACATTCATTAAGCGTCTCAGAGTAAGAGTTGTGATCTAAGATCTGCCTTTTAGATCATAATGAGTGACATTACATGGACAGGGGGAACATGATCCTCGATCAGTATTCCTAGGCCCCAGATGAAGAAGATGACGAGGATGCCACTTTAGACTATTGACATGCACCCAGGGTGGGTGGATCGAGTGAAGTGTCTTCTCTTACATTTCTGCAGCAGCTCTGCCCTGAGGGTGGCGCTCTTGGGCTTCCTCTTGAGCTGGAAGTGTTTGACGGGAGGCGTGAGTGGGCCCACCAGGGTGGTCAGGGCGCTTTTGTTCAGGTACTGGCACTCCAGAGGGAGCATGGCCGACGCCTCACACTCACTCACTGCAGGGGGAGAACAATCAAATGTATTTATAAAGCCCTTTTTTACACAAGCAGTTAAGTGTTTTTACAGCATCTCAAACCTAGACCCCAAAAGCAGAAGTGTGAAGGAAACAGGCAGGTGCAACCAACAAGTATCTGCACAAGCACTAACATGTTCACAGGTGATAAAGAAAAAGTAGGACTCTGATAGATGGCCAACCAACAGGTGATGTCAGAACAGCACCAAAATGCTGGAACATGCCTCCTATTCCATACTACAAATTCCCAAAGCACAGTCATTCCAGTTGTAAAGCTAGAACCATGACCCTCAATGTCCCCTTCTGCTCTCATTTTACTCTTGACTTGTGACCCCTAGCCTATGGTAGTGTACCCACCTTTCTCCCGGAGCTCGCCCAAGATGTCCTGTACGTTAGGGTTCTGCTCCTCCAGGTCCAGGTTGAGAGAGCCTGTCTCTGGGAAGGACTTAAGGATATCTGCCACCATCAGTACCCAGGGCTCAGAGTCCACCGTGGCCAGCTGGATGATCTCTGATAGGGCCTCCTTCATCTGCATGTCAAAGGAGGTGATTGTGGAGGTTAGTAGAGCAAGATTAATAAATTAAAAAAATAAACTTTTAGCATTCAATCTTGTGGAATGGTCATGTGTCTTTAGGCTTTACATGCATACATGGCTCACAGTATGCATTGCTGTCTGTTGATAGGAAGAAATCGATTATAGAATCTCCATGGGGCAGGGTGTATATGGGCATAAGAGAGAGGTGGAGGTTAGAGCAGGGCACAGAAATGGAATACATCCAACTACTACACCTTCAATATAGTGTGTGTGCTGACTTTGTTTCGTGGCCTGTTGGGCTGTCAGTAGCTAACATGGGCATCCTCAGGAGGACCGTAAAACTGGGGTTGAGTGCAGGAGACTTGAAGGCCTCTATGATAGACGAGCAAGGGACAAGGCCAAGCACATCATAGAGGACCCCACACAGTCTTGCCCAATGTTTTGTGCTTCTGTCCTCAAGAAGGAGATATAAAGTCCCACAGTTCAGCAATAATAGGAGCTGGACAAGTTTAATTCTGGCAACTATCAGGCTTCTGAACAGTGGGACATGGGAAAGATGTATGCCCAATACATGGTCAAACAGTAGGCCGCAGGGACTGTGAGTGACGGTGATAACAAAATCTACATATCCTGTAATGCATTATGGTCATGAAATTGAAATGACACGTATAAATGTATACAGGTAGCTAATTCAATCAATGAATCATCACAGAAATATAATAAGTAAACAAAGCAATGTCGAGAAATTGTAGTGCACCTGGTTTACAACAAGTTGTAGTTAAGAAGCGAGACTGTATCAAAGTTAATAGAACGTTTAGCTATTAGACGATATAAAAATAAAAAAAAACATTTTAAAGGCTGTTTCCCAATTTTGACTTGTAACCTAACTCGCTGGTTACGCCCTCCAAAATGGCACAAGCAGCCTGGCAGACATGCGAATCCACTTGGAGTGACAAAGCTCCGAGAAGTTTTGAGCATTTGAACGCTTCTCGGACGACCAACAAAAAAAATCACGACTACACTACAAACAGGTTCAATGTTACACGTCAGGCTAGACAGTTAACTTAGTGTTTGTGAAAGCAATCCATGTGCGTTAGGTAAACAAATGAGACTGGACAGAATGAGCCTAAACAAACGACAGTTAGCTAGCTAACTACCTCTTGGCTGTAGACACTTGGCTCTTCCGAACAGGTCTCCCTAAGCGAAGAGTCTAAGCCATATATATGCAGCTAGATAAGTGTACCCTGAGAACGGTTAGATTGTAAACATGGTGTAATATACTTCCCACTCAGGAAATATTAACGTTAGTTAGAAACTAGACCAAGGCTGCATGCTGCAGAACCCCATTTAAACTAACTAGTAGCAGTGGCTAACTAGTGTTCAGTCAGTCATATAGCAACTCGCGTACCCACCTCATCAACAGTCCGCCTCGGAAGATGCAGCATCCCGAGCAAGATTTTTAGCTTTACTGGAGGCGACAAACTCGAAAAACACAACCGTATATTGTCGATAACTGAAACAGTGAGGAGTGAAGCAATACTAGAAGGCGCCCAAAGTTCGTCTGTTGATCCTAGTTTATTATGGAGCCACAGGCCGGTATCGCTATCCTTCATCGACGCCATCTTGGAAAAAGAAGCGTTTTGAGTTCGGGCATTTTAAAAGGCTACCTAGCTAAGAAAACTTAGAACGGTTGGTTAGGACACACCCACCATGTTCATGCTGAGTGCTAACGTGGATCCTTGGGACGTTCTTACACTAAACCCTAACCTTAAACCATTTTAAATGTCGTCCCAAGGATTCTACATATCAAGGACCCCATGTTCATGTCGAGGGAGATCAAAGGAACACACATCTCTCTTACCTATCCAAAAAACAAATGTAATTTTACATGGCCTTTTGAAAATATTGAGTTTACAGAACATTTGAGATGTACGTCTGTAACATCATTGCTGTTTGACTCTAATGGGAATGCTGACTTCCCTTTTGCAAATAAATCTAATAATACAAACCCTTTTCTTGAAATTGACTTGGAGAGTGCACTAATGTGTAGGAATTAATGGTCCGTGTACGTGCGGATAATATTTATTGTACAACCATTTCTGTATAAGGTCATGCAAATAAGCGACTGCGAAGAAATGTGAACAATATTAGCGAACCAGTGAGGCCAACATTCAATTTGTGATGAATAAGTTAAATGAAGAAAATAATTTAGCGTAGGCCTAATTTTACGGAATTTGTGGAGGGATAATCCGTTTGCCTAATTTACAGTTGCCACAGTCACAAAAACTACATCCTAACCACACTGCTAAATGTATGCTTAACATTAAATTAATTACATCTTTATGAGCCAATTTTGGTTTTGTGGCTGTGGCAACTAGTGACTACCCTCAAAGGGTTTTATACGCATGCGCCTTCTGCCCTTTGAATTAATATTCAACAGAATCGTCTTGAGGTGGGCGTCTTTCGGCAGGCTACATTGTTTTTATTTTCTTTAAAATATCACCCACAGTGAGTAGGCCTACATTAAATGTTATACTGTTCTTAGTTATATTTCCGATATTTTTCTTTATGAAAAAAAGATTGGCCCATTTAAAACGTGATCTCCGCATCTGTGATGTTCTTATGGATGCTGGTGTTGCTTTCTTTAGTCGTGGAAACGTAGCCTACAATCGTTTTCATATATCCTATCAATGCTTCGTTTATAAACGTAATTATATATCATAAGGAATCATATGCTAAAATTCGCCATCTCCATTTTCCAGGTCTTTCTCTTGACATCTTGCACCGAGCATCAGTATGGTATCGAGCGGCTATTTGCAAGCGGTGATGCTGCTTTTAGCGGTGCAGCTCTTGTGTTTTAGGCCAAGTGATGCTGAGCAGGAGGCAGGGACGGTAATCCCTGCTGAAAGTAAGTGGTTTTATTTAATATATTGTCTTTGTTGCATTTGCGATTATACACAATGAGCGGCTGTTACTGTAGTGTGGAAGAGTATTGTCTAGGTGTATAAAGATTTTTTTTTAAATTCTAGGCCCAAACACAATCAATTATGATTGATTGCCTAATCGATAGGTTATACCAATTGACAACAGCAATTGAGGAAGTGTATCAGCAGATAGGTATTGATTGTAAATATAAACGTCTTAAAATATTGTTTTTGTTTTCACTAATGCAGTAGCCTATAATGAATCATAATGAACACAGTTTTTATATTTTGTCACGTTGTCTTGCAGGTCGTCCCTGTGTGGACTGTCATGCATTTGAATTCATGCAGAGGGCACTACAAGACCTTAAGAAGACTGCTTTCAACCTTGATGCCCGGGTAACAGTTGCGATCCCTTTCTTTCTAGTTCCACTTTATGTTACAGCCTGTCATTTTATTAGGATCCCCATTAGCTGTTGCGTAAAGCAGCAGTTACTCTTCCTGGGGTCCACACAAAACATGAAATATGACATAATAGAGAACATTACTAGAGAAGAACAGCTCATGGACAGAACTACATCAATTTACTAACTATTGTATTTACACATCGTTACACTTAATGCTTGAAGTGGGCCGTAGTTGTCCACCTTTGATTTTCTATTGATTGAGAACTGGCACCTGTTAAAGAATATTGTATTGCCTTTAATATATGATAAGTACCAGCAGTGGTATAGTGGTGCCTGGAGAAGTGGGTATACTCTAATTTGACACACAAAAAAAACAGCCCGCCTGGCGAAGGAAATGTGTGAAAAAGTGTATGTTTTCCTATAGTTTTTTTCAGGTTTTCACTCTCAATCACACTTTTTTTTTTAAATAGAAGAACAACTATGCTTTAAGGCAACAATGGGTAAGCAAAGCAGGTATTGCAAAAGTTTGGTCCGAAGTCTTATTTGAATCTTTGCGATGCGCAATTCAGTCATCATGCGGTGTTTGAACATTTCTAAAGGCTTTCACAAAACCTTCCCAATTAAATGTAGACTGCAAAGTAGGTCTACCTGGTAGAATGATATGATGATGAATCGGAAGTGCATTTGTTTTTCAAACTCTGCCATCACGTACACTGTAGGTCTACATTGTATAGTACAGCAACACTGTTAGCCAAAAGGTCTCATGCTAGGTGCACAATTGAATTAATGGGCATCTAAACCCTCCCAGAATATTTCCGTTTTATTTTTCCCAGACCTCAAAATGGTCTCCTTATGTGGTTAATTCGCATTTACTGGTATAAGTTGAAATGCCTTTCCTACCAGCTACGAGCTACCGATGTCGTTTTTCTGTGAGATGCTCCTGGTTGAGAGTTGTGTACACTTGCTGACAGATTAATATTATTAAAATGTGAGTATACGCAATGCCCCCACTACCCCACTGTGTACCAGCACCTAAAATGAGTACCAGCACCTAAAATGAGTACCAGCACCACTTCAAGCACTGGTTATGGCTGGGATAGTACTGAGTTGCTCCCTATAGACGCAGTAAAGGGGTCAATGGAACGCAGACCCTTCCATTGACCAGATTAGCACACATTTGACAAATTTGATCTAACTAAGTGGATATTTGTCAAATCCATCATGATTTATGTATTGTAACAGACCCACAATGTGGTTACTTAAGTTCGATTTGGATATATTTGGAAGTTGTCGCTGCATAACATTTAGAAGTTGTCCCTTTTCAGGTTTAGAAGATGTGACTGCTAAATGCTAACTCCTGTTCGTATAAACTGGTTAGCATAGCTAGCGTACATAAATCTGTGGTGGTAGTCCAGTCATTTTTAACTGTAATACAGTTGATTGGTTAAGATGACATGAACATTTGTTGGGGTTGACATCCATACAAGCATTATACTCCGGTTTCTACCTCAACATATTGTGAAATACAGGGGGCGCAACTTTGATTTTAGAAGTGGGGGGGACATTTACATTTTTTTATCCAGTCAACTAAACACTCCAAACAGCCTACCTGACCACTCAGAGATGTCCACATGGTCCTAAAGCACAACCTTACCTCGTTTTGTATCACACTCCAATGATAAAACCAGTACAAAAAAATGCAATTTCAGAATGTTGGGGGGGACATCTCCCCTTTGTCCCCAGTGAATGTTGCGCCTCTGGTGAAATACACACATAAACAATAGCCTAAATGTAAGCAATTTTTTCTGTGTTGAAATAAGGAGATTTGGGATCTTTCCTCCCCGGCCCTTTCCCCCACATGTTGCCATGGAAATTACAATGTTTTGGTCGAGTTCGATGGACCTTTTTACCACATCTATACCCTGGCCTGCTGTATACCTACCTGTAAAGTTCCTCTACAAGTCTTAGCCTAGTTTAAAAAGTTTACTCCGCCTAGTACTCCCTAACATGGCATTGCTTTTGTTTCCTCCTAGACTGAGACTCTGGTGTTGAGGGCAGAGAGGCGAGCCCTGTGTGACTGCATGCCCACTAATACCCTGCGCTGAGTGGAGTAGTGATGTGCCCCCCCTATGGCAACCAACCCCACACCCACAATGGCCGGACACTTACTTTTACCCACTACAAACAACGCCTGGACTAGACAGTTGTCTCTCTGAGCTTCCTTCTATGGAATATTGTACCATTTCGTTTGCTAATTTGTACAACAGACACTTTATTTTCTTTGCTAACATATCACTATTGATATTGCAGTGGTTTAATTATTTAAAGATAAGATTTCATTTTATGAGTTTAGATAAGCCAGTCATGCGTTACTATGGCATGTAGGGCAAAGCCAACAACAGCTAGCCTATTGTCCCAGAACTCATGTCCATGTCTTATGTGAGGGTTTGTCTTATCTGAGGGATTTTGTGAAATAAAATACGATTTACACTTTACACATTTAAGTTAAAGGGAAAAAACACTTTCAATTTGGATGTAACCTATTAGTTGTGCTATAGCATAGTAGATCTGTAAATAGGTTCAATGGACAGACACCTTTTATTAAATGTGTGCCAATATGATCAGGATAATTAACACATACATAGATGCACGCGAAGCAGCAGCATTATATTCAAAATAGTTGTTAATTCATAATAACATGCATAACATAACAAGCGTCTTGGGAAGTTATTTTTTATTGGCATGGCAACACCAGGCCTTTAGAATAAGTGTACTTTTTAGGTGTATGTGGTACCATGCATGTTTATAGGGTGTAGGCCTACACTCATCTCAACCAGTTGTTTATGGCAATCAGTTGTCTGAGGCACTTCATCATTTTGTTATATTCATCATATCTTTTGTCTTTATTCTGTCTATCTGAACTGTATGAAGATAAAAGTGTTGGATGATGTAGTGGTCAGGAGAATATAGACAAACAAATGCATATTTACCACTAAGACATAGGGACTGTAGAATATTGACAATGTATTGCTAAAATGGTAACTACAGAGGAGTATTATTGATGATAATAATGCTTTGTGTTTGTGTTGTTGCTTTCTTTGTTTCAAAATGTCAATAAGCTGCTTTTAGTGAAGTCTTGTATGTTTTATTTGGTATTAAAGTCATAACTTTCGTCACTGTATGTATGCCTTTCTGATATCTTTTTAGTGGTTGTGGAAATAACTGAAGGCCAATCCCAAATGAACCCTACACCCTATGCACTTGAATAGATCTGAGAGGATTTGATTGGTATAAGTAATATGATCAAACTTCCACCACAAGGGCATAGGGCGTTGTGCTTAAGGATCGATTTGGGACTGTGCCTCAGTTCCCAGTGATACATTACAGGCTCCGTATTTCAGTGTCTGGCAAGCAACCCCAGGAGCAAGAGAACATCTGTTAATCAAGGTGTGTGTGTGTGTGTAATGTATAGTTTTGCTTCTTATAGATACTGCACAGCGCTATCCACGCTATCCATCAGCGCTATCCACGCTATCCATCAGCGCTATCCACGCTATCCATCAGCGCTATCCACGCTATCCATCAGCGCTATCCACGCTATCCACGCTATCCATCAGCGCTAGTGGCCGAGGCACATTGATTATGTCTGCGTCTCAAATGGCACCCTATTCCTTATGTACACTCTTAGAAAAAAGGGTGCTATCTAGAACCTAAAATGGTTATTTGGCTGTCCCCCTTTCCACAGAGGGTTCTACATGGAACCCAAAAGGGTTCTTCAAAGGGTTCTTCTATGGGGACAGCCGAATAACCCTTTTTTTCTAAGAGTGTAGTGCTGTGCACTACTTTTGACCATAGGCTCAAGTCAAAAGTAGTGCAGTATATAGGGAATAGCGTCCCATTTGGGAGGTATCCAATGTGTAAAACTATAGGGCCACTTCTCCCCTGCAGGGAATAGGTGCTGTTCGCTCAGGAAACAGTTTTTATGTGTTTAGTCACACTATCAACTACTGTGTGTGTGCCTGTGCCTATCTTGCTATAAACCAGTGACTGAGATGATTTTCTCTGAATACATCAGTGGACACACAGTCTTATGTTATGTGCTTGATTTTGTGATATTTTTGTACATACAGTTGAAGTCGGAAGTTTACATACACCTTAGCCAAATACATTTAAACTCAGTTTTTCACAATTCCTGACATTTAATCCTAGTAAAAATTCCCTGTTTTAGGTCATTTAGGATCACCACTTTATTTTAAGAATGTGAAATGTCAGAATAATAGTAGAGAGAAATATTTATTTCAGCTTTTATTTCTTTCATCACATTCCCAGTGGGTCAGAAGTTTACATACACTAAATTAGTATTTGGTAGAATTGTTTATCATGGGTCAAACGTTTTGGGTAGCCTTCCACAAGCTTCCCACAATAAGTTGGGTGAATGTTGGCCCATTCCTCCTGACAGAGCTGGTGTAACTGAGTCGGGTTTGTAGGCCTCCTTTATTACGCACACTTTTTCAGTTCTGCCCACAAATGTTCTATAGGATTGAGGTCAGGACTTTGTGATGGCCACTCCAGTACCTTGACTTTGTTGTCCTTAAGCCATTTTGACACAACTTTGGATGTATGCTTGGGGTCATTGTCCATTTGGAAAACCCATTTGCGACCAAGCTTTAACTTCCTGACTGATGTCTTGAGATGTTGCTTCAATATATCCACATAATTTTCCTACCTCATGGTGCCATCTATTTTGTGAAGTGCACCAGTCCCTCCTGCAGCAAAGCACCCCCACAACATGATGCTGTCACCCCCGTGCTTCACAGTTGGGATGGTGTTCTTTGGCTTGCAAGGCTCCCCCTTTTTCCTCCAAACTTAACGATGGTCATTATGGCCAAACAGTTCTATTTTTGTTTCATCAGACCAGAGGACATTTCTCCAAAAAGTATGATCGTTGTCCCCATGTGCAGTTGCAAACCGTAGTCTGGCCTTTTTATGGTGGTTTTGGAGCAGTGGCTTCTTCCTTGTTGAGCGTCCTTTCAGGTAATGTCAATATAGGACTCGTTTTACTGTGGATATAGATACTTTTGTACCTGTTTCCTCCAGCATCTTGACAAGATCCTTTGCTGTTGTTCTGGGATTGATTTGCGCTTTTCACACCAAAGTACGTTTATCTCTAGAAAACAGAACGCGCATACTTCCTGAGTGGTATGACGGCTGTGTGGTCCCATGGTGTTTATACTTGCGTACTATTGTTTGTACAGATGAACGTGGTACCTTTGGGCATATGGAAATTGCTCCCAAGGATGAACCAGACTTGTGGAGGTCTACAATTTTTTTTCTGAGGTCTTGGCTGATTTATTTTGATTTTCCCATGATGTCAAGCAAAGAGGCACTGAGTTTGAAGGTAGGCCTTGAAATACATCCACAGATGCACCCCCAATTGACTCAAATTATGTCAATTAGCCTATCAGAATCTTCTAAAGCCATGACATAATTTTCTGGAATTTTCCAAGCTGTTTAAAGGCACAGTTAACTTAGTATATGTAAACATCTGACCCACTGGAATTGTGATACAGTGAATTCTAAGTGAAATAATCTGTCTGTAAACAATTGTTGGAAAAAATGACTTGTGTCATGCACAAAGTAGATGTCCTAACCCACTTGCCAAAACTATAGTTTGTTAATGTAACTTCTTATGGCTGCAGGGGCAGTATTGAGTAGCTTGGATGAAAGGTGTCCAGAGTAAATTGTTAATATATGCACATTATTATTAGTATTGGATAGAAATCACTCTGAAGTTTCTAAACCTGTTTGAATGATGTCTGTGAGTATAACATAACTCATATGGCAGGCAAAAACCTGAGAAGAAATCCAAACAGGAAGTGGGAAATCTGAGGTTGGTCGATTTTCAACCCAGCCTCTATTGAATACACAGTGGGATATTGGTTATGTTGCACTTCCTAAGGCTTCCACTAGATGTCAACCATCTTTAGAAACTTGTTTGAGGATTCTGCTGTGAAGTGGAGGCTCGTAAGAACTGTTTGAGCCAGGTGTCTGGCAGATTGCCACAGGCTCTGAGGCGCGGTCACGAGAGAGTTAGCTCTCGTTCCATTGCTTTTCTACAGACATAGGAATTCTCCGGTTGGAACATTATTGACGTTTTATGTTAAAAACATCCTAAAGATTGATTCTATACTTAGTTTGACAAGTTTCTACAGACAGTAACGGAACTAGGGAACGCGCATCATGACTTTGGGTTTGTTTACCAAACGTGCTCACAAAAGAAGCTCTTTGGACATAAATGATGGACATTATCGAACTACATCAAACATTTAATGTGGAACTGGGATTCCTGGGAGTGCATTCCGATGAAGATCATCAAAGGTAAGTTAATATTTATAATGCTATTTCTGACTTCTGTTGACTACCCAATATGGCGGATATCTTTTTGGCTGCTTTGTTGTCTGAAAGCTCAGACTCAGATTATTGCATGGTTTGCTTTTTCCGTAAAGTTTTTTTGAAATCTGACACAGTAGTTGCATTAAGGAGAAGTGTATCTATATTTCCATGTCTAACAATTGTATTTTCGACATTTATAATGAGTATTTCTGTAAAATGATGTGACTCTGCAATATCACGGGATGTTTTTCGAACTAGTGAATGTAACGCGCCAATGTATACTGAGATTTTTTAAATATAAATATGCACTTTCTTGAACAAAACATATATGTATTGTGTAACATGAAGTCCTATGAGTGTCATCTGATGAAGATCATCAAAGGTTAGTGATTAATTTTATCACTATTTGTGCTTTTTGTGACTCCTCTCTTTGGCTGGAAAAATGGCAGAATTTTTCTGTGACTTGGCGGTGACATAACATAATCGTTTGTGGTGCTTTCGCTGTAAAGCCTATTTGAAATTGGACACTTTGGTGGGATTAACAACAAGATTACCTTTAAAATGGTATAAAATACATGTATTATGAGATTTCTGTTGTTTGAATTTGGCGCTCTGCACTTTCACTGGCTGTTGTCATATCAATCCCGTTAATGGGATTGCAGCCCTAAGAAGTTTTAGCAAGACATTTGTGGAGTGGTTGAAAAACGAGTTTTAATGACTCGAACCTAAGTGTATGTAAACTTCCAACTTCAACTGTACATCATTTTATTCTACAAATTGTGGTTATTAAGTGATCATGATTAATGTTATTATTGCATAGACTAAAACATCTAAAAAGCATTTTCTTCAAAACCCTGTAGCAATGCCTTTCCTCGTATATCAAAAGAAATGGCTGTCTGAGATCACACAGCAACAGTTCTCTCCCTCTGTAGACATATTGTTCTGTTCTGGAGCTGTTTTATTTCCAGAATGCAGCAATAGCAAGCCTGGACCAAGATATGTTTGTGCTGTCTTGCCAACACAGCAAGATTTGGCAAAACTGCACAAAGAGATCGGGGACCAGGATAGAAGAGTCTCACCCCAATTAGAGAGAAGTGCTGTAGTCAGTACTTGGCAGTTTGCGGAGCCTTCATACTCTCACACCCTTTCATTTATTTACAGTGCATTCGGAAAGTATTAAGCCCCCTTGACTTTTTCCACATTTTGTTACGTTACAGCCTTATTCTAAAATTGATCAAATAAATGTTTTCCCTTATCAATCTACACACAATATCCCATAATGACAAAGTGAAAACAGGTTTTTAGAAATTTTAGCAAATTTATTACAAATGTATTACATAAGTATTCAGACACTTTGCTATGAGACTCGAAATTGAGCTCAGGTGTATCCTGTTTGCATTGATCATCCTTGAGATGTTTCTACAACTTGATTGGAGTCCACCTGTTGTAAATTCAATTCATTGGACATGATATTGGAAAGGCACACACCTGTCTATATAAGGTCCCAAAGTTGACAGTGCATGTCAGAGCAAAAAACAAGCCAAGAGGTTGAAGGAATTACCCATACAGGATTGTATCGAGGCACAGCCTTTATGGTAGAGTGACCAGACGGAAGCCATTCCTCAGTAAAAGCTGTGGGATGTTTTTCAACAGCAGGGAAGGGGAGACTAGTCAGGATCGAGGGAAAGATGAACAGAGCAAAGTACAGAGATATCCTTGATGAAAACATGCTCTATAGGATATCCTTCCAACATTACAACGATCCTAAATACACAACCAAGACAATGCAGGAGTGGCTTCGGGACAAGTCTCTGAATGTCCTTGAGTGGCCCAGCCAGAGCCCAGACTTGAACCCGATCAAACATCTTTGGAGAGACTTGAAAGTAGCTGTGCAGCAACGCTCCCCATCCAACCTGACAGAGCTTGAGAGGATCTGCAGAGAAGAATGGGAGAAATTCCCCAAATACAGGTTTGCCAAGCTTGTCACGTCATACCCAAGAAGACTGGAGGCTGTAATTGTTGCCAAAGGTGCATCAAGAAAGTACTGAGTAAATTATCTGAATACTTATGTAAATGTAATATTTCAGTTCTTTATTTTATATACATTTGCAAAAAAAAACAAAACTGTTTTTGCTTTGTCATTATGGGGTATTTTGTGTAGATAGATTGATGAGTGAAAAAAAACTATTTAATCCATTTTAGAATAAGGCTGTAACAAAATGTGGAAAAAGTCAGTGGGTCCGAATACTTTCCGAATGCACTGTTTAACGTGGATAACAGCATGTAGACAGAGACTGCCTGCAGTACCCCCTCAATCCACATGGAGGAGCCCTAACTCAGTGCAGTGTAGGGCACTTGCTACTGCTATGTCGCATTGATGCAGCATCTTTCCTATAGGCTTAAAAGCAGGGCTACTCTCTGCAGAGCAAGCAGGTTAGGGAAATAAATAGATCTAGCAACAGTTCGCACAAAATCTGGGATCCATACGTCCCCTCCTCTTTTACATACTCACCTGCATTGCAACTTTGGCTTGCGTCCCAAATGCCACCCTATCAATAGTAGTGAACTATGTAGGGAATAGGGTTCCCTGCATACGCAACCCTGGTTGAACCATCATTCACCATCCAGCCAGGCTAAAGAAGCCATCCTTATGTCACAACTCTGACTGAACTGAACACACCCAGTCCGGACTCATTCCCCCTTCTGTTCTCTCTCTCTCTCTCTCTCTCTCTCTCTCTCTCTCTCTCTCTCTCTCTCCAAGCACTTTGAACTCTTTCTTCACCTTAATAAGTGTTTGGTTTCTTGAACAAGTTTTATAAATGGGAATAGGGGATTTTAGTAGGTCTTAGGGAATGACAAACTGACACCTTGGACTGGCATGGAGTGCTGTAGAGAGGTATTACTGGCTCGCATGGTGCAGTAATAGGAGACTCAATACTTTTTAGTAGGTCTTAGGAAATCTCTAGAGAGCCATAGACTAGAGGTTGCCAATCATTGGTTTTACAGGCCCGGTGCATGGCTTGTTTGTGTCAGAGAAGATGAAAAAAGCAGACAATCAGGAACCTTATGATGAGTAAATGGGGGAATCTGCGATTGGTACATTCATTATTATTTATAATTTTTTTGCAAAACCCTGGCAGGGTGGCCCTTTCTTATCGCTTGAACTGCAGATTTCCCCTTTAATGGGGGAATCACATCCTCACAGATGCACTGCCTGAGAATCAGGCAGATTTTCTGCTGAATCACTCAAATGGATCTTGGCAGTGGAGCAGAGCAGCCTCCTCTTGTCTCAGAGGGTGCATCCCAAATGGCACCCTATTCCCTTTAACGTACACTACTTTTGACCAAGGATGTACCCTGAAGATGCTCTTTCATCAACAGCCCCCTTTCATCTGTTCCTGTGAACCCCCACTAAATCGTTATTACCGTTTTAAGTGTTCCCTGCATACAGTTCAGTAAGAGCTCTCTCTCTCACGCACGCACGCACACACGCATATGCATAGACACACACACTAAGTGTTTAACCTCGCAGAGGTTTTCCAACCTTATTTGACCCCCCAGTACAAATTTAGCACCACCACCGCCCACAGCCCATGGATGAGCATTATGCAAACCAAAACCAGGACATGGTAACTAAGCAAATACATATTTGCTGCGGATGGTGATTTGTTTCCTTGTGGGAACAGGGCAGAGCAGAGGTCACAGGAAGTGACTCTTCTTCCCTGTATCTCTGCCAGAAGGCTTATGTCATCAGTAACGCTGATGCCACACGAAACAATCTGGAAGCATTTCCTGTTGCTTACAACAAAGTGGCATCTGGGTTGCTCTGTGTGGTATGTCACCCCCCCCCCCCCCTCCCAGTTGCATCACATACACTTGAAATCACTACTACCTCACGCAACTGACAAAAAAGTTGACATGACTCGTTTCATTAGTGTAGTAGCAGTATGTGATTGCATTATGGACCTCTCTCTGCCAAGAGGTCCAGGCTTTTATGGCACTCCTGTTCCCCTTCAATGGCTACAATGTTAGCAAACAATCGAGTAAAACAAGCTTATATTTTGGTTTATAATGGGGTAGTCTATCGCACGACAGTCGAAGTTAGGCTACCTCAGAGGCTTTTAGAAATTATATTCTTCAAGAATCAATGGTTATACAGTGCCTTGCGAAAGTATTCGGCCCCCTTGAACTTTGCGACCTTTTGCCGCATTTCAGGCTTCAAACATAAAGATATAAAACTGTATTTTTTTGTGAAGAATCAACAACAAGTGGGACACAATCATGAAGTGGAACGACATTTATTGGATATTTCAAACTTTTTTAACAAATCAAAAACGGAAAAATTGGGCGTGCAAAATTATTCAGCCCCTTTACTTTCAGTGCAGCAAACTCTCTCCAGAAGTTCAGTGAGGATCTCTGAATGATCCAATGTTGACCTAAATGACTAATGAGGATAAATACAATCCACCTGTGTGTAATCAAGTCTCCGTATAAATGCACCTGCACTGTGATAGTCTCAGAGGTCCGTTAAAAGCGCAGAGAGCATCATGAAGAACAAGGAACACACCAGGCAGGTCCGAGATACTGTTGTGAAGAAGTTTAAAGCCGGATTTGGATACAAAAAGATTTCCCAAGCTTTAAACATCCCAAGGAGCACTGTGCAAGCGATAATATTGAAATGGAAGGAGTATCAGACCACTGCAAATCTACCAAGACCTGGCCGTCCCTCTAAACTTTCAGCTCATACAAGAAGAAGACTGATCAGAGATGCAGCCAAGAGGCCCATGATCACTCTGGATGAACTGCAGAGATCTACAGCTGAGGTGGGAGACTCTGTCCATAGGACAACAATCAGTCGTATATTGCACAAATCTGGCCTTTATGGAAGAGTGGCAAGAAGAAAGCCATTTCTTAAAGATATCCATAAAAAGTGTTGTTTAAAGTTTGCCACAAGCCACCTGGGAGACACACCAAACATGTGGAAGAAGGTGCTCTGGTCAGATGAAACCAAAATTGAACTTTTTGGCAACAATGCAAAACGTTATGTTTGGCGTAAAAGCAACACAGCTCATCACCCTGAACACACCATCCCCACTGTCAAACATGGTGGTGGCAGCATCATGGTTTGGGCCTGCTTTTCTTCAGCAGGGACAGGGAAGATGGTTAAAATTGATGGGAAGATGGATGGAGCCAAATACAGGACCATTCTGGAAGAAAACCTGATGGAGTCTGCAAAAGACCTGAGACTGGGACGGAGATTTGTCTTCCAACAAGACAATGATCCAAAACATAAAGCAAAATCTACAATGGAATGGTTCAAAAATAAACATATCCAGGTGTTAGAATGGCCAAGTCAAAGTCCAGACCTGAATCCAATCGAGAATCTGTGGAAAGAACTGAAAACTGCTGTTCACAAATGCTCTCCATCCAACCTCACTGAGCTCGAGCTGTTTAGCAAGGAGGAATGGGAAAAAATGTCAGTCTCTCGATGTGCAAAACTGATAGAGACATACCCCAAGCGACTTACAGCTGTAATCGCAGCAAAAGGTGGCGCTACAAAGTATTAATTTAAGGGGGCTGAATAATTTTGCACGCCCAATTTTTCAGTTTTTGATTTGTTAAAAAAGTTTGAAATATCCAATAAATGTCGTTCCACTTCATGATTGTGTCCCACTTGTTGTTGATTCTTCACAAAAAAATACAGTTTTATATCTTTATGTTTGAAGCCTGAAATGTGGCAAAAGGTCGCAAAGTTCAAGGGGGCCGAATACTTTCGCAAGGCACTGTATATTAGGATGGAAGAACTGGATACCGAGATTTCTCGATCAATCTCCTGCCCATTCCCCGATAAAAATAATGAGTGGAATCTGGACCAATAATATAGGCTTACAATTTCTATGGCGCACTAATGCAAAAATACAAAACATGTGGAAATGGACATATCAACTATCTGGCTTCATTCATACATTAGACCCGTCATCACAACAGCCTACCAAATTTATGCTGGCCTACTCAACATGAAGTCTCCAATAGAAAACAGAAAACACTGCTTACTTGCATGACTTCTATAAAATGCATTGACGACTATCATGTGTAGGCTACACGCGACCTCTCGACGCAGTTAGGCAATCTCCAACTCACATTCACAAATACCCTAACTTTAGCTGTGTGGCTCTGGCTGTCCGAAATATGAACTGCGGCCCAAACGTTGCACCGCGGCGCTATCCATGGTGCTGAATCTAGCGCAGCGTCGGATATGCCACAAAAAACGGGTTATCATAAAGTAAAAACAGCCACAACCTTTCCTAATTCCCCTGATAGCCAGATGAAACATGGGAGAGAAAACCGTTAAAGGTAGGCTAAAACGATTGTAATTTTCACTAGGCTGTAATCATTAATATTTTAACAGTCGGCCAACAGTAATTCATAGGCCATTAAAACTAGGCTACACCAACGAAACAGTGTGGTGACTTTGAGAGAACTTTTAGTTGATTAAATTGCAGCAAATTCAACAAGAAACCGTTCGATTCCTTTAAAGCCTATATTAATCCATTTACAGTGGTACATCTTCTTCTCTGGTAGACCTACATGCTTTTAAATATGCCTACCATTTTCGGTTTGAACAGGAATACCCGGGATAACCGGGAGGGGGTTGCAATTTGGTAGATTCAACCCTTGTATATATAATTAATTTAACAGTAAAAAATAAAAAAGTATGGACTAATTGCTGATTGACGCTTTAATCGCTACATTACCACCCCACTACATGCTCTCTACTCTCCAACTTTGGAATGCACCATTTTATCAGGAGGATACCCCTCCCCACTATTCTCCTCTGGAGTGGAAACCCCCCAGTGTGTGTAAACTCTTCATGATGTGTCATTGCTCCCAACAATACATCAAAGTTTTACTATCCAAAAATGGATTCCCCTTCAAAATCAATTTTTTCCTAAAACGAACCCTTAACCTAACCCTAACCTTAACCCAAAACCCTGAAACTAAACCGAACCCTAATTGTAACCCTAAACCTAAAATAGCCTTTTTCCTTGTGTGAAAAAAAAAGAAGCCCCCACTTCTCTGAATGATCCATGTTTTACTATCCTTGTGATGGACTTCTGGTAAAAAACAAACCACACACACACACACACATTCTATGTCAGCAACGAGTGACTTAGTTAGTGGTGACAATGACAATCTCTGCCGCTGTCCTGTTTCTGTAACAGATCTTCCAAGGCTGAATATTCCTGAAAATGCCAGTCTGCCATTCGGATACTTTCGACCAACAGAGATGCTACTGGCATGGGTGGCCGGCTGCAGTGCTGCCACCATGAATAAATTATATTTTTACATTTTAGTCATTGGGCAGACATTATTATCCAGAGCAACTTACAGTAGTGAGTGCATACATTTTCTGACTTTTTCGTACTGGTCCCCCTGCAGGAATCAGGGGGAGTGCCATGCTCTACCAACTGAGTCGCATAGGACCACACGGGATATGCATCATAATGCATTAAATATGCATATATATACATTTTTTATATTTATGAATAACTCATTAGAGGCCGATCTATGAATAAAGCCCTGACCAACCACGATTAAATATTCACTGGATGAAGATACACAAGGGTGAAGGAAGAGAGAGATGGATGGAGAGAGAGGGGGGTGGTGGAGAGAGAGAGAGGGGGGGGGGGAGAGGGGGGGTAGAGAGAGAGCGAGAGGGACGAATAGAGAGAGAGGGAAGGCAAAGAGAGGAGTAGAGAGAGATAAGGGGGAGAAAACCACATGCTTTGGATTTTGAGGGAAGAAGTTCTTCAGGGAGGTTAGGGGTTGTGGAGAGAAAATCAGCAGGGAGGGTCCCACTTAAATGTACAATCTGCAATATTTACCGCTGAATATTTACCGCCCATCCCTCAGCATTATAGTGAAACAAGTGGCGGGCGGAGCTGCCGTTTGGCTGGAAGTAAGGATTAATGATTGTGGCTTTAAAGACTGCTTCAGAGGTGTGAGGAGAGCAGCAGAAGAACACTGCTCAAACATTTATAAGCTCTCTCTTTCCCTCCCTCTCTCTATATATCTCTCTCCCGCCGGCCGCCCTCCCTATCTCTATGCATCTCTCTCCCGCCCGCCCTCCATATCTCTATATATCTCTCTCCTGCCCTCCCTCCCTATATATCACACCCTACAGTGCATTTGGAAAGTATTCAGACCCTTTGACTTTTTCCACATTTTGTTAGCCTTTAAATCAAATTTTTCCTCATCAATCTACACATGCCTCCCGAGTGGCACGGTGGTCTAAGGCATCACTACGGATCCAGGTTCGAACCCGGGCTGTGTCGCAGCTGGCTGCGACCGGGAGACCCATGAGGCGGTGCACAATTGGCCCAACATCGTCCGGGTTAGGGGAGGGTTTGGCTGGCTGGGATGTCCATGTCCCATCGCACTCTAGCGATTTCTTGAGGCAGGCCAGGCGCATGCATGCTGACTTCGGTTGCCAGCTGTACGGTGTTTCCTCTGACACATTGGTGTGGCTGGCTTCCGGGTTAAGCGAGCAGTGTGTCAAGAAGCAGTGCGGCTTGGCGGCGTCGTGTTTCGGAGGACACATGGCTCTTGACCTTGGCCTCTCCCGAGTCTGTATGGGAATTGCAGCGATGGGACAAGACTGTAACTACCAATTAGATAGCAGGAAAAAGGGGTAAAAAGTACCACAAATTAAGAGTCTTCCCAGAGCTGGCCGCCCGGCCAAATTGAGCAATCGGGGGAGAAAGTCCTTGGTCAGGGAGGTGACCAAGAACCCGATGGTCACTCTGATAGAGCTCCAGAGCTCCTCTGTGGAGATGGGAGAACCTTCAAGAAGGAAAACCATCTCTGCAGCACTCCACCAATCAGGCCTTAATGGTAGAGTGGCCAGACGGAAGCCACTCCTTAGTAAAAGGCACATGACAGCCCGCTTGGAGATTGCCAAAAGGCACCTAAAGACTCTCAGACCATGAGAAAACTAAATTGAACTCTTTGGCCTGAATGCCAAGCGTCATGTCTGGAGGCAGCAACCATGCTGTGGGGATGTTTTTCAGTGGCAGCGACTGGGAGACTGATCAGGGTTCGAGGGAAAGATGAACGGAGCAAAGGACAGAGAGATCCTTGATGAAAATCTGCTCAAGAGCTCTCAGCTCCTCAGACTGAGGGCGAAGGTTCACCTTCCAACAGGACAGCGACCCTAAGAACAAAGCCAAGACAACGCAGGAGTGGCTTTGGGACAAGTCTCTGAATGTCCTTGAGTGGCCAGAGCCCAGACTTTAACCCGATCGAACATCTCTGGAGAGACCTGAAAATAGCTGTGCAGCGACACTCCCCATCCAATCTGACAGAGCTTGAGAGGATCTACAGAGAAAAATGGGAGAAACCCCCCAAATACAGATGTGCAAAGCTTGTAGCATCAGACCCAAGAAGTCTCGAGGCTGTAATTGCTGCCAAAGGTGCTTCAACAAAGTATTGAGTAAAGGGTCTGAATATTTATGTAAATTGATTTATAAATTTTTTTGAAAAAAAAAGTTTTTGCTTTGTCATTATGGGGTATTAATAGTATGTAGATTGATGAGGGGGAAAAAACATTTTATCAATTTTAGTATAAGGCTGTAACGTAACTATATGTGGAATAAATCAAGGGGTCTGAATAATATCTGAATACACTGTTTATCTTGATCTCTCTCCCTCGCTCTCTCTTCACTGGGTTCTGGGTGTTTGCATGCAGCCGGTAGAGCTTGTGGCATGTTCTCTTATGTATCTGCTGACACCTGGTATACACAGGATGTGTCCCAAATAGCACGCTTTTTCCAATATAGTGCACCACTTTTAACCAGGGCCCATAGGACTTTGGTGAAAACTAGCCCACTGTGTAGTGAATAGGATGCCATTTGGGACACAGCACCAGCCAGTCAAGACAACCCTGTATCTCATTTTTAAAGAGCTGGGTCTTCGCTTTCAAGGATACCGCCGCCCTCTCTCTCCCTTCCACCATCTCTGTGTCTCTCTTTCATTCTGTTAGTTTAATCTTTACCTCACCTTTCCCCTAACTAGCTCTGTCCCTATCTCTCCCTTTCACCTTCTATCACCCCCCGTTCAGTCCCAGTCTCCCCTTTTCTCTATCAATCTATATCTCTCGCTCCCTCTCATCCTGGTCAGAGCCTGTAGCATGCATGCATGCACACACACACGCACGGAAACACACACACACACACACGCACACGCACACGCACACACACACACACACACACACACACACACACACTCTGCCCTCAGAGTAGTGGGTGTCTCCGGCAGACAGGCTGGGGCATGGTGCCCAGGGGGACAGGGGAAGTGGGCACTAATGGCTGGCAGAGAGGATGATGACTGTGTGGTAACAGTGTGTGTATTTGTGTGTGTGTGTGTGCAGGGGGGGGGGGGGGGGGTAGTGTGGTAACAGAACAGTGGAAACCCTGGGACAAGGACTAGAAATATCCTGCAGCCAGACAGGTTATAAATAGACAGTGTTAGACAGTGTTTTAGGAAACATTGGCACCGCACATGCACGTACATAGACACACATGCACGTGTACAGGCGCGTGCATACACACAAACAAACAAACACAGATCACAGAAAAAGAAAGATGTCAAAGGTCAGGTTGAAGATAATCAGAACTATATGTGGGCAGGGCTATAGCCAGTTGTTCTATGTCCCAATAAAGAGTGGACTTACACACCAGTCTCTTTTACAAGTTCTTTGGGAGTGATGGGTTGACTCCCAAATGGCATCATATTCCCTATTTCGGGCCCATAGTGCTCTGGTCAAAAGTAGTGCACTATGAATAGAGTGCCATTTGCGACGCAGAACAGTGCTCAGGAACAGACCGTCCTAATTCGTTCCCTACCCCTTCCCCATTGGCTCTAACCCTCTTGGATGTTTGCAGTACAGAACGGCAACCCTTCATGTTGTTTCAATGGTTTGCAGACCTGTAGTTGTCTCCACTGCAGCCTCGAGAAAAGCACTGACTGAGCTCCCCTTTATCACTCTGTTATTTGATCTAACCCTGAAATATAACAAAAAGATGTAGCCTATATTTATATGTATAGCACCGGTGCTAGGACACTAATAGGCCTAAGCAACAGTTGAGGAAAGAATGTAGGCTAAGGCATGTAGTCTAGCCCAGTGCTTAATTTGTACATTTGGAGGTGCTGGACACATGGAACACAAAGTTAGCCAGAGACGGGGTGACCTAGGGTGCTCTGAGGTACCAGAAGGCGTGAAAACAAAATTCCCTTTATAATAAAGCATTGCATGCATTATCATGCTTTTGCGTACTGTCATAGATCAGTAAAGTAAAGGCGCTTGCAGAAGTTGTACACATGGGGGAAAGAAATTGTAGCCTTGAGTTCGGGAAAATGTGGCCTTTTTGTAAACGGATTTCATGCCATTCTACATACTTTTAGATGACTGGAGACTTTAGAAGAATATGTTTTAATACCTCACAAATTATCAAAATGACAGGCTATTTTGAAACGAACAAAATAAGAATCTGAGATCAATAAAAACGACCTTGTCTTGAATCCATCAATAGCCTAGACCTAGGTGTGTGATGACAAACATATTGTACAATATGAGGAGTAAATTATAGTCCTAAACAAGCTTTCCAGTTTCACGGACTCACTCAATGACGCTCAGCTCACTCACCGACGATGGGCCGATGCGCTCTTGCCAAAAGCTCTCTCTTGTCTTACTTGGTAAAAAAACATGTTTGTTCGTTCAATAACTTGGTAGCCTACAGACAGAATAGTCTTCTCTTGTTAGCAGGATCCATTTGCTTTCCAACCTGTATTTTCGTCGCAATCGTATTTTAAATATTTACGAAAGGTCTGTTTTAGCTGCATGACTGACACATTTGCCGCGTGTTCCCGACTGTAGGCATGCTTCTTGATCGGGCTACACACAATCCACAGCTAGGAAATGTTGTTAAATAAACTATTAATCATCAGTGGCTAATTATAGGCCTACTATTTGTGTAATATTCGTAATCATTTCATTTATTTCTTAACAGACAGCAGTAGTTATATAACTGGCAAATGTATTTCAATTTATCATGGGTGTTGCAGCACCTCCAGAACACTTCGCGCCGCTATGATTCTATAAGGAAATAAATGATGAAGTGCAACGCTGGGGAGATGAAAGTTGCAGGCTCATGTCTATCAGAGTAGTGAGAGAGGGATCGTAGAAAGTTAATCTCATTGTAGTTCTGTGCGAGATACTGGCGCGCTTCTCTCTCTCCCCACAGCAATGTCCAAGCGTTGGTTTAATAAAGGCTACAAAATTGCGCAAAGCATTAACCCAGGCACATTACGTTTTTTAGGGGCCAGTCAGGAGTATTAGAGTCAACTTGGTCTCATTATAATTTTTTACATTGGAAACAGTGGAAATAATTGTTCATTCCAAGAGAGGTACCGGATCCTGCAAATGGGTTCCGGAACGAAACAGTCCCAAATTGAGAGGTGCCGGATCCTGATCCGCACATGCTCCTTTCGTTCCATCTGCAGGTGGAGCTTCCGAGTTGGTGGGAAAAGGGCGTTCCAACTCTGACGTCACCCCATTGAAGTTGAAATATAGAACGGTTAAGGTTAGGTAAGGGTTACGATAAGGTTAGGGTAAGGTATTGATTAAGGCTAGGGTTTAGGGTAGGGATGTCCCAATAATCCCGGATAGCAGTAACATTCAGTTATGGTTAGGGTGACAGTATCATGCTGTGTAAAATGGCTGTTCTTGGGCGCGAGAAACCAGCGCTATATCTAGGCCTAGGCTACCGCAAAGGGATACTCTGCCGCGTGTGTATGTTTTGTGGTTTGCGCTACACGTCGACGACCTGTGTGTGTGTGGGTGGGGGGTGCGATTCTAGTCTAAATCCATCCTATAAAAATGCATTTTCTTCAGCGTTAGGTTCAGTGAAACTTTATCCGTTGTGATAAGCCTATGTATTGCTCACGGGCGCAACATCGCATTCTGATCGATAAATCCAGTGAGGCATTGGCCTATGGCCAGAATTAAATAGAACACTGAATTAATGTTAACAGTGAATTAGGCGATAGCCAATGTGAATGAATTAGCTTTTTTTTAACAGTGAACGTAGCCTAGGCTGTGACTGTGGCATAGCCTACAAAGTCAGATAATTATGTGAATTAATGAATGATGATACACCAAAACGCTATCGTAAGGAAACTGTCTGGAGAAAGAACGGGTGAGGCGAGAGTATAAAGCCGGGGAGGAATCACTGCAGTGCAGCAGAACTGTCAGTCAAGATACCGGGTATCGAAGGAGGCACACAGCCGGGAGGAGCGAAGCGCCGCGCCATAACCAGACCTTAACATAGGACAGTCAGTCAGTTCCCCAACCATTCCCCGTACAAAGTCCAACCATCACCAACTGCCCTTTATATATTTTGACGCATCAAAGCTCATGTGTCCTCATATGAACGTGTCTTATCCGTTCTGTAAAGACGTGTCATTTCAGTCATCCAAGAAGAGGGTCTGGCGCAGCTCCCGCTGCAGGTGCACTGGTGCAGGCCGGGTTGTTTGGGGTGAGCTTCAAAGGGCTCCATTAGCCTACCGGTTCAGAAATACCCTTACGCAAGCCCACCCTCCCCGTCCCACTCAAACACACGTGTAGAATTTCGCTGGAACAATAAGAGGAATGTTGAGGTTTTTAAAAGAATTTGACGGTGTGCCTCTCTTGTCTCTATCCGCCTATCACAATCGAATGGCGTAGCGCCTCAGCCAATGTGCACGCTATGTGGACCACCCCGGCCCCTGAATCTGAATGCATCCACTACGGCCCATTATAAATAGGGTAAATGTTTTCCTGCAACCCTTGGTCATGCAGAAACGCTCAGGGTTGCAGCAGAAACACTCCCCGTCTTTTTTCTTTCCATATTTATAAACGCATCATATCCCATTTATATTATTTCTGAGGTTAAAGTTCTTTGAGGCCAGTTGCATGCATTGTTCGTCTCCAAAAATGGTTTGCGAGACTAAAATTGTTGCGGATGAACACGATGTCATACAAGGGACCAAAAAAGATTCTATTATCGTTTCCTCCTCGCAAATGTGGACTTCTTCCACACCGGCACCGAATCCGATCGAGGAAAATGATGTGAGGAAAGATACGGTTTTTATCCGTGAGTTTGAGCGCACGGACCATGTGGAAGTGCGCCGCATCTTTTACGAGGGGATCATGGAGAGAATCCCTAACACCGCATTCAGAGGCATATTACAGCAAAGTCAAACCCAATTCTTATATGTTCTTCTGACACGTAAGTGACAAGATTTCCCATATACTTAACGATTTACTGGCCTGAAATTCGTTAAAAGTTGCCATTACCCATTGAAAAACTATTTTCATTTTACCCATGTATTTACAAATGATTCTTGTCAAAGACATTATGAATAACCCATCCATACTAACACATGAAAACCAATTATTGTAAAAAATATATATATATCTTTTTTTTAAAAGTTAGAAGTGAGTTGAAATTAAGTTGAAGGAAAGCCATAATCTGTTGGAGCATCGAAATGTCAATTGATAATTCGTTGACCTCTTTTCTTTCTTTTTAAAGTGCTTTATTCATTTAATGGCACAAATACACGCTAGGTGAAACTTTCATCAAGAGGAAAAGGATTTCACATTATACAAATTCAATAACAACAAATACATTGAGTAATTGTCGATTTCTTCTCGAGTTCGTGTGTGGATGTGTGTTGGATCTTCGATACCGGCATGTAGCGTAGCTCATGTGCAGCACCGCATCAAACCGCTACACAAAGGCATGGTTAAAACGCATGGTGCATGTAGCGGGTGGGCCTGTTTGGTGTGCATGTAGGGGGCAATGATGTCAGTTGCCGGTTAGGTTGGATGCATTAATTAATTCATAGAATGTGAGGATTGGCCCACAGTGTGCGCTAGCGTGCACCAATTGCACCCTATCACCAGTTTCCATCATCATAGGCTACACACATGTGTTTTACTGTGCCTGCAGGCAGTGCGTTAATGCACCACCACCACTAGCCATGTGTGCATTGTTGGCATAGTTTATAATTAATTAGTGGCGATGTTAATTTCGTAAATTTCCCCATGTATGATATGCATGGGTGTTCTTATGGCACACTTGATCCATATGGTCAGACTCATTACACATAGCTTAGTCTATGATGTGAATGAATGGCATTACGCACCAAATTTCGAATAACAATTCACCACAACATGTGTTAGGCTATATATATTCCATAATCATTATTGTCATTTAAATGTACACCATCTAAAACAATCCTTTTTTTTTACACCTCATGCCTTTGTCTGTGCCGTGGTAAGTGACCTTAATGACCAACAAAACATCTCACATAAGCCTATTTCACTGTTGACATTTTGTCTGAAAATGTGTGTATAATTGTTTTATTTATTTAACCTTTATTTAAAGTGCTTTAATATGAATATGACGCTATAATTTAGGACCACGTCGCTACAATGTAGCCTAATGTCTATGTTGACAGTAAGCACGCCATGTCGTGGTGCAATGGAGTTAAAGATGTTTGCATGGCAGACCAGACGACAACATAATGCTGCTGCACAGCCTGTCTGTGTGGTGGGTTCCACTCTGGCGCTTCCGTGCGGCCAAACCAGAGAAATAGGCTACTCCAAAAATCACTGACTGTAAATGGACCAGAGATGATATTGATAGGCTGTGTGGAATATCTGTTTGCATCCAGTCATATAAATACATAGACTCAACAAAGGATGTCATGTGATGTTTGCTCGTCGGTTGTCAATCGCCTTCTCTACAGTAAACAAAATGTGTGATATTAGGGACTGATCTTTATTTTTAAGCAACTTATTTTTTGGAATGTCACTGTTTGGTTATATAATATATATTATGTGTGTGACTTCCGCCAAAATCCAACATTTGATTCTCTTTTCTGACAGGTATCGTTTATTTTTCTTCCTTATCTCCATAGTAATGTGCTTTGTTGTGAGCAAATCCCTCACGCTGACCAGCTGTGCGCCGTTCGTTCTCATGGCCGCGCGCTACTTCTACAGCAGCAAAGTTATCCACAACTATCTGGCCTGCGCTCTCCGAACTGACATGGCGGACATCGAGGAGTATTACATGAAACCCACAGGTAAGAGGGCTAGTGGGAGATTGGACACAAAACATAAACTATATATAATCTGTGGAAATGTATGATCTGTTGTCTTTGTCAGCATATAAAGTTCATCCACAGACATTAAGCTTTTAGTGAATTATGGGATTTAAAAAAAATGATGGGATACAAAACATAGCTCTATGCAAATATGGAATCACAGACCCTTTGAAAGTATCCAAATGACCCCCCCCCCCCCCCCCACACACACACACATGCACACAAACACACACAAAGTATAGAGTCTCTCTCAGTGTCATAGGCTCTCCCTGCCTGTATTAAGCACAGCAGGAGTTGGATAGTGACAGCATGGCTGCATTCCAAATGGCACTCCATGCCCGACACAGCACAGTAACTGATCAAAACTAGTGCACTATGTAGGGAATATAGGGTGCCATTTGGGATGTAACCTGTGTGTTCAGAAACAGAGGCAGTCTGCCTGCCTATTAAGTATGCAGGGCGACTCGCTCCGCTCTACTTAGTTACAGAGGGAGCCAGGGCACACCATGCTACTGGGCCTATTGATTCTGAGATGGAAACTGCTGATACACTTTCTGCAGCAGTCTGTCCACTCTGTGTCGGCCAAGCCTCATTGGAGTCATTTCCTCAACTATATTCCCTAACTAGGAAAATCAATCACTCTCTTATGAACTTCTTATCCATTCTGATAAGAGGAATTGAGCTGTGACCACACTTCCTCCTGGTTCCGTTCCAAAACGTTGGGCTATAATCAAATCAAACCTTTTTCTCTCTCTAAAACACACACACACACACACACACACACACACACACACACACACACACACACACACACACACACACACACACACACACACACACACACACACACACACACACACACTTCCATTCACCCTACATTTTGGGGTCAGTCGGACCCTATTTGCGAAGCTACTTAAGGGCAGGTGTTCGTTAAGCCCTTCATTGATTCTTGTCTTTGTCTTTCGCTTTGTGTCCGGCAGCTACAGTTATCCACTGTGTGTGTGTGTGTGTGTAGGAGTCACACAGGATATTAATGGGATTAACCGCTGCAGGTCTTTTTGTGTGTGTTTGTATGTGTGAGCGTGTGGGTCTGTCAGATAGAGACTGTGTGTGTGTGTGTGTGTGTGTGTGTGTTTTAGAGAGAGAAAAAGGTTGGGCAGTGTGTGTGTGTGTGTCAGTAGTCAGTGAGTCATACAGTGCAGGGTGAGAGGGCCAGTCACTGACACGATGAGCAGCAACACGGTTATGTCTACCGGCCTCAACTAGCCAGGAAAAAGATAAATATGGTTATCTCTTCTTCAGTGTGTGTGTGTGTGTGTGTGTGTGCGTTTATTCATCCCACTGTCACTGAAGGCCAGCTGTTTCTTCAGTCCTCTGCTCAGCTCATAGGTGTGTGTGTGTGCATAGGACTTACCAGGAACAATAGGGGCATTTGGGGGGGGGTTAACTAGGGATTCTTAACAACAAATGAACCAGGACATTCATTCTACCAGCATGAGTTCTCCCTGAAATCCCTTTGGTACTATCAACCAATCAATACATTCTGTTTCATTAACCAACCAATCAATCCCCTTTACTGAATCATCTGGACTGTACATATACACCACTGTGCTGTTGTCTATACCAAGCATACACAATTAACAGTAACAAGGCCTTATAGGATGTTATACAAGACATATCGATCGGTGTGAATCAAGGGGCCAGGGTTCCTGTCTGGAAGCACAGTTTCTACCCCTTCTACCGCGCGTGTGAAGTTGGGCCGTGTAAACAGGCTGCAACCCGGATATAGACGGTCCATGAATCGGCGTATGCGAACTTGAGTACATAATGTTGAAAACAACGGTCGGACATCTTGGATGCAGTCTCCAGTTCTTTTATAGCTTAATGGCTTGAATAGGCACAAGGCAAAACCAAGCTCCTTGACCTACTGCACAACAGGACAGTATAAAGCTTGGGTCCAATCCCAAATGTTACCCTATTGCCGTTGGGCTCTGGTCAAAAGTAGTGCACTATGTAGGGGATAGGGAGCCATTTGGGACGCAACCGAGGGGATAAGTAGGTGGGCCAATGTGTCTCCACACTACAGTCACCTGGTTCCATCCTGAGCCCCAGAGCAGTGATAACACTGGCCAGATGGGTTGTTATCAGCATATCTGATTCTGGCCACGGAGTGTGGGCACGTGTGTGTGGTGATAGGGGTTGCCGGGTAGAGTACAGACAAAGGTGAGGTAGTTACACACAGTAGATACACGTTGCACCTATCTTTCCACTCCCTTTCTTCCTCCTGTCCCTGTTGAGAGAGAGAGAGAATTCTTTATTCTCCATTCTCCATCCACTGAATTTATGTTCTATAAATGTCATAGCAAATCTCAGTAAGCGTCTTATTCATTCATTATACAATGACGCAGCCAAACACACGTCAATAGCACAGAACCGCTCCTCAAAAAACATATTTTTTTTGTTGTAGCTCTGTTTGCTACAGTCTGAGACTGCTATCGTTGAAGTCGTTTGTGGTGACGAGGGGCGTTGTACCAAACAAAGTCATCAGCGATTGGATCGTCTCTAACCAATCAGCGTATCAAAGCCAATGACACATTTTCAAACTACAGTGTGTTCTGACTCTGGCCCAACCCATCGGTTTGTGGACCAATCAGACGGCCCCGAATGTGTTCGCATTCGGTGAATGGTCAGGGAGGTTCTCAGATCCAGACTCATCGTGGAGAAGAAACTAACGTCCACGGGCGTGGCGTGTACGCGGGCGTGGCGTAGCATTTGGCCGGAGCAAGGAGTCTGTAGCTAGGCAACAATGGACACACACCAGAAGCAAAATAAGATGTTAACAACATTATAGTTTCTGAACACTATAGTTAGTCACTCCCAGGTGACCAATACAATCTTTAATGGATGTCCAATAATGTGGTCCGATCTTGCGGGTGAGTATGCGGGTGAGACTCACAGACAATAGCACTTCTTCCTCTGCCTTATGCCACATTATCTTCGAGGTTCATAAAAAATGGTTTTGGGTAGAGCTTTAAAGGAAGAGGAGGGGGGGAGGGACTTTTTATGATCCCTCCTAGCCTCTGACCCTAGGATTGAGAGGACCTAAATTGGACAAGTGTACACACACACACACACACACACACACACACACACACACACACACACACACACACACACACACACACACACACACACACACACTGATTAGCCCGGGCAGGGTAGTTAAATTAATGGGAAAAGACCAGTGCTGCAGCCCCTTTAAGTGATTAATGCTCCTACACTGCTCCTCTCAGAGCTAATGGAGCTGTAACGGAGAACGAGTGCAGGCTGGGTGTGTGTGTGTGTGTGTGTGTAGTTGGTTGTAACGTACAAGGGGCAGGAAGTATTATGTATGACTGGACACAGGTAGATATGGTGGAGCTTGTTGGTCTTGAGATCTGTGTGTTTGGGCATGTGCTGTGTGTGCCCGTATACCTTCATGTGTGCAAACGTGTGTGTGTGTGTGTGGATGTGTGTATGTAAGCATGTGTATGTCCCTGGTCTCCTTGTCCGAGTCTCATCTGTCAGGGTGTGGTACAGATGTCAGGCAGATCCATACTCCCAACATGCACTCTGTTCCCAGGGGAGGGAGCATTCCACGTGGGGGGAGGGGTCTGTGACTTGGGGAGTGAGGAGGCCACGCACTGCAGATATCACACCTCACACTGCTCTCCTGCACACACACACACACACACACACAGGCACGCTTAACCCTAAAATAGGGATGATCTGTAACGAGCATGAACGCACACACACTTTCAGCGGACACAAGATGTTAATGAGCTTTTGTTTCATCTTAGACACACGCACAGTCAGGGTGTGCGCCGTCTAGACTCAACGCTTATCAACTGAATTACCCTCATATGTTTCAACGGAAAGGATAGACACTAATCTTGTTAAGCACAATAAAAAGGGAGGGGGTTCATAGTCGTGTCATAACGCCATATTTAACTGTCTCCAACCCAATGCACATGCATGGCAGGTAGCATGTTCTTTTCCTTTAGCAGTTAGAAGAGAAAAGGCCGTCAAAATAAATCCTGAGTAAAAAATCTGTACGTTTAGAGCGCGTGTAAGCTCTCTCTCCTTCCTTACCGCCATGAGATTTTATCTGCATCTTTCAAGTCGACCCATCCCTCCCCCTTTTGGTCGGTGGTAGAGTCCTCTTAGCCTGGTTAAATCCAAGAACCCCCCCCCCCCCGCGCTCATCTTGGTCTGGCCCGGGTCTATGATAGATCAGCTACCTTGTCTAACCCCCAACCCCTCCCTGTTTCCCCCTCCCCATCTACCAATACAGGAGGACTGAAGACAAATGAATGTCCTACATGCTCTATGATCCTGCTCTCTAGTCTAGCTATCTCCTCTCATTCTCGTTCTACATATCTGACTCTTAACCAGCAGATCCCTTCTTCTCATAGCCCCTGCTTCCCAAAGGAGAGGGAGAGGGAGAAGAAGGAGGAGAAGGCTCGCTTCGGAGATTCTCCGACCAACCTTTATTTCGTCACGGCGTCAGACACAGGACATGAGTGTATGTCACTGTCTCAGGCCCCTCCACACACACACACACACACACACACACACACACACACACACACACACACACACACACACACACACACACACACACACACACACACACACACACACACACACACACACACACACACACACACAGAACTAGGGCTGGCGTGCCTGGTTGTCCCGTCCCGTGCTGACTGTTGGCACAGGCCCTGCTCAGACAGATGGTGACGGCTTCAGTTTCAGAGGCGTGGCCGTCCCTTCACCCCCCTCCCCCTACCTTCCCCCTTCCTCTTTGTAGCCCCCCAGAGACAGGGCCTCTGGGTAACTAACACATCATGCTCTCTTCTGAGATAAAGCACTGGAAACTAAAGTCTGATTTTGAATTAGCTATCACATCGTGAGTATAAGGTCAATTATCACCACACTGTTAGATTTCTGGGGGAAAATTACGTGAAACTTAACCTTTAACAAAAATGAAAGACGCTGACACGGTACACCGTACCTTGAGTGAATCTGCCCCTTCCAAAGTGTAGCTATTCCAAAGACACCTCATACATTCTCCTGCGTTGGGACTACAGACAAGGAAGAGTCAACACAAGAAGTCATTGTCTGACCCACTCTGAACCCTGCACACAGAATATGACCAAGGTCAAATGGGGAAAATGTCCCGGCCCACCATTCACTCTGCTTGCAGATCTAGCTGCCTGCTACTGCCTCCCCAGCTGTGATGCCCACATGTCATGGAGTGTGTGTCTGGATCAGCAGGCTTGTTACCGCGGCGACCCTGCCGCAGGACATCTGACAGTTGTTTTATTCAATCAAACACTAATCCAATGAATCCCACAGGGCCCTTTAAATCCCTCATAACGTTGGCTTCCAGCACATTCGCATCGTTTCCCCACTCGCCCCATGACGCGATGTGTTTGAGAGAGTGTGCTTGTGTGTCTGGTATGTGCGTGTGTGCGAGTCTCAGATTGTGTGTGTCGGTGACCCTTTGGCAGATGGACACACAGGTTTTACATTCACCAGTCAGTCAGTCAGTCCCAGAAAAGGCAGAATATTCTCAGTGCTGTACTTGACTACAAGGACATGTCACCAATACCGCTGACATTGACAAAATGCTATTTTCAGCAACAGTTTACTGTTGCATCCGTGCAACACATTTTGCCTGCTGAAGGAAAGAGAAAAGGTCAGAAGTTTTCACCTTGTAGTTCTTGGAGGGGTTTGCAAATCCAAAATCAACTTGGGGAGACGGTTTATCAGAATGAGGATATATATAGTAAGCCGGTCTTCTTTACAACGACTTGTCCAGCGTCCTCCCAACACGGTACTGTACCGACCCCTTTACACTGTAGATACTGTAGCTACGACACACGGACGACAGCGCTGTACTCTCACGTTACAACAGAGGCTGACAGGGAATCTTTGTACTCTCGTCGACGCTACTACTATCTGGCATGCTGACACACGGCAGGCACGGACTTAAGAATACGTTACGAAGTTGAGCAGAAAACATTTCAATACTGTATAAAACTGCTTTTACTATGACTGAGACCAGGAGGCTTTTTTTTCTCCCCCTGGTCAGGTTACATTGTGGACGAACATTTCACTGTTGACGTGTCTTCCTTCTCTGTCCTGTGTGCCTGTATTTGTCTGTCTGTCTGTCTGTCTCTCCCTGAGGGTCTAATCGCCCTAACGTTGAGGGACAGCTCGGGCCTACGACTGTACTTTTCATTATGAGCATCTCATCTCAGAGCAAATAATGCTATTAAGCAGTTAGCGCCAGCCTCTGTCGGCTTTTAATTTCACTCTGCCTACCTCCCTCATTCTCCAGTTGATTCTCTCTCTCATGCTCTTTATCTCTCTGATACACTTCACTTCAGTCGCCAATGGAAACACCAGCCGCCGCTATGTGACCGGAGTGTTTCGTGTGTAGAATCCCTCCTTCCTTACTTCCTTTTAGTAGATCCATCCAGTTAGTGGGTTTGACAAGGCCATAACTGGCATATCTTACCAAAAGGACAGACTCTCTCATACAGCTCTATAATGTGTGTGCCAGGGCCATGCGATATTCCACCTCACTTTCTTGCACCCACATTAGTACTTGCTTTTTTTTCCTTCCCTTGCCCTGATTCTGCTGACAGGGGCTATTTCGAGGAAAAAGGTCTACCTGCAATATGTGTCTGTTTTCTTCCCCCTCCTAACCTTAGTCTGGAAGTAGCTCTGCGTAGGAGCTATGCTGAATGACTCAAATGTAAATGATACATTGCTATGTTGTTGTCCAAGCAGCTAGCCTGTCCTTACCACAGGCTTTACGCCGGTCTTACCAACACTCTTAGACAACAAAAAAAGGCCATCTAGAACCTAAAAGGGTTCTTTGGTTGTCGCCATAGGACAACTCTTTTGGGTTCCGTGTGGAACCCTTTCCACAGAGGGTTCTACATGGAACCTCAAAAGGGTTCTACAAAAGGTTCTCCTACGGGGACAGCCAAGAGTGAACCATTCTCATGTTTGCCATCTTAACTGCATCACATGGTCGTGTTCATTGACAGAAGCCATTGTAAAGCAACCTCTAATTGCTCTATAATCTGAACTCATTAACACCAGTCCGTAATTGATGAGATATCCCGATACACATGAGCAGTGGTGCCGGGTTAAAGCCACAATCTGCCGTTTCACAAGCCTAGGCTGCCACCTTGTAAGCATATTTCATTCAAATGGCCTTTGAACAGCAGGAAATATTGCAGATTGTGGCTTTAATGATTGTTGTACTGGCCATAGTTAGGGGATGGGAGTCCACTCTACATTTGATCCACCCAGCCAGAGGCTCTGAGGTCTGTGATGTGTGATGAATGACATGTTAATGTTAGCTGGCCTGCAATGAGGTCCCAGGGTTATGGCAAATAGTATAGGGGGCTAATGGGGCAGCTCTGCTCACTTCTTATTGAGTCAGTCCTTCACTGAGTCAACCAGTAGTCCAATAAGGACAGCCGTGGTCCGTGGGCAGTCATAGGTCCGGCTGCCACTCCCTTATTGCTTCAGCCCCTTCACATCAGGTCGTTTGGGGTTTAAATGTAAAGTATGTATTCTGTCAGATTTGTGTTGGTGCTGTTGGCAGTGGTATGTGATATGTGTTGTGTTGGTGCTGTTGGCAGTGGTATGTGGTATGTGTTGTGTTGGTGCTGTTGGCAGTGGTATGTGATATGTGTTGTGTTGGTGCTGTTGGCAGTGGTATGTGATATGTGTTGTGTTGGTGCTGTTGGCAGTGGTATGTGATATGTGTTGTGTTGGTATAGTGTGTGTGTCTAACTGGGCTCTCTGGTCCTCCAGGCTCGTGTTTCTGGGTGGCAGTGCTGGAGGGTCAGGTGGTCGGCATCGTGGCGGCGCAGGGCCGGGAGGACGATAACACGGTGGAGCTGCGCCGCATGTCGGTGGACTCGCGCTTCCGCGGCAAGGGCATCGCCAAGGTGCTGGGGCGCCGCGTGCTGGAGTTCGCCGTGCACAACAACTACGCCGCCGTTGTCCTGGGAACCACCGCCGTCAAAATGGCCGCCCACAAGCTGTACGAGTCACTGGGCTTCCGGCGGACGGGCGGGAGCGAGGACTACATGCTGCCTGGCATGAGCGGCTCGCCGCTAGAGAGGCTCTTCTTTCAGATCCGTTACCAGCGTTACCGCCTGCAGCTCCGCGAGGAGTGAGGGGTGAGAGAGGGAGAGAGGGATGGAAAGAGAGAGCAACGACACCTCCTCCTCGAAGCAGAGCCCCTCGCCCGACGAGCCTTGACCAAGTCCCCGATCAATCTTATACTCCTCTGACAACTTTATTTTGTATCAGTTACTTCTTCTTGCTACTTACCACTACTATGTCTATTCAATATTTCTAAGTCATTAACTTATGGGTTTTTGTTTTACATTTTAGATTTAGTGTTTTACCCCCCCCCCCCCCCCCGCCTTTGAGTAAATTATTTTGCCTATTTTCCCGTCCTTTCCTGTTGTAAGAAAAAAGAATCCCTAACATATATCACCATCCCATTCCTATTCAAATGACATCATCAATTGAGTGTTCCCGTTGCTTTTGATAGAAATTTGATTGCAATCAGTTTTTCGATCACCATGACAAAATCACCCCCCCCTCCCCCTTCCTTCCTTCCACCCTCCCTTTACTCATTAACACTAAAATCCCCTCCCACCCCCTTCAGAACACCAATCAGAGGCTTAATCAGGAGGGTGGCGTGTTCCGTAACATTCAGATAGAAATATATCACGTAGAGCAGACATTGTCCGTTGCCATGGAAAACAGGCATTCGTGTCCGCCCTACACATGGCATTTCTATCTGAATAGTTTCTATCTCAAACGCACCCTGTCTCTCGTTAGCCCGCCTAAGCCCTCTCCATTGTCACAACAACGTTTGTGCCCAAAAAGACCTGGACAAAAAGACAAAGTAGGTTGGCATTTCTCCAGCTCAGCCCATATTGAAGCACAGCAAGGGTCATCAAGTGTACTGTACCAGCCCTGTGGAGAGACAGGAGGAACAGGCAGGACGTGTACTGTGGACACACACTGTGGATCCTGCATAGGCAGGAAAACAAACACAAACAGGCCTGCGTCCCAAATGGCACCCTATTCCCCTATATATTGCACTACTTTTAACAAAGGCCCATAGGGCTCTAGTCAAAAGGAGTACACGGTGTAAGAAAAAGGGTGTCATTTTAGATGCAGACACAGTGCATTTTCTGTTTCCTAAACCCTCCTGCTTTCTGCTTTCACTATTTCCTCCATCTTTGGTCACGTTCTCTTCCCCTCATTCAACACAGTGTCAGAATCTAATTCTATGATTCCATTCCACCTGCATGGGAACTATGAAGAGGGTCTCTCTGATTGGTTGGGAAGACGAGAGGGTAGTTCAGGTCAGGGGTACGTACCCATGCAGGGTGAATACTGTGTCAATGTTAATCATATTACTAATTTAATCATGGGTTTTTCTAATGAGTAAATGATCTAATCTAATGAAACATTGAGTGTTACTGAGTTTTATGTGTAATTATCAATGGTTTACTAATTGAATCAAGATAAATTTTAACATTTAGAATATGTTTGGTATTTGATTGAGAAATTCGAGATTTTGTTATTATTATTCACAACATTTGATGGAAGCATTGCTACTTTGTAGTATGCACATTTGATGGATACTCCTACATGTACATAGTAACCGCAATCTAGTATATATTTAAACCAGGTAATTGGGGGAAACTACTTGGGTAGACCTAATACATTATACAAAATATTTGCGGATTTACAGTACATAGCTGGCTTAACAAAATGTATCTAAGCACAAATGTTTCAGTTTGAATTTAGACACAATACTATATCCAATTTACAGGTATATTTATATCCTTCTGTGTATGTATTAATGTGTATACAGTTGGAATACTCTGTACAGTATGTAGCTGACAAACCCAAAAGACGTCCCTCTCCCTCCCCTTCATAAAGATAACCACTCTCTCCATTTCCATCCTCCTATCAGAGACAGAACCAGCAGAGGGAGAGATACAACTTCTATGAGCCCAAGAGTTTGTCATACTTGTACAAAAATCAAGAAATTAAATGTAAAAAAAACAGATCATAAAAAAACAGATTTTTAAAAAAAGTCGACAAAAAGATGTCATGAATTGTGCTGATCCTCCTTGCCTTGACTTCTACTCCCCCTTCTGACCCCCCATTCATAAATCTGACTGCAACCCTGGGCCAGACCCCCCCACCCCTCCCCTCTCTTCTACCCACTCCCCACCCCATCTCTGCATGCGCCACAGTCTTGCTGCGCTGCTTTTATTCCCCCCCCCCCAAAAAAAACCTGCCCCTATTGTGATGTCATCAAAGCAGTCTGGCCCCTCCCTGCAACGATGGTGGAGGATGCATAGGTGTGTGTGTTAAGTTTGTGTTTGTGTGTGTTGAGTGTCTGGTTGAGTGTTTGTGTGTGTTGAGTGTCTGGTTGAGTGTTTGTGTGTTGAGCGTGTATGTGTGTGTTGAGTGTGTATCTGTGTGTGTGTGTGTGGTTGTGTGTGGAGGTAGGGTAGATGAAGAGGTGCATTAAACCCACTCACCGCAGCGCAGCACTGCCTTGATGACATCAAGCCTGCCAATTGTAAAATGCAAAAGCAATGCAAGTGTGGCATGCCTCTGTTCCTGGTGTGTGCGTATATACGTACGGTGCCTGCCCTGGAAAAATAATCGGAAAACGACATTTAAAAAAAAAAAAAGATATTTTTTAGCTGAACATATAAACAAAAATGTGTGTTTCTTTGTCAAGAGAACAAAAAAACATTTTTTTTTGCATGAGATGTGTCTTTGAATGAAAATGTCTTAGAGGATACATTGTACCACATGGCAAGCAGTGGAGATAAAATGTTTCATTTTTGTATTAAGTTGATATTATCAATGGACTCTTTTTATCAAGGGAGTGGTGATATCATGCACAGTGAGAAGAATCCTATGGAGATGTGACACGGTCATAGTTTGTCCTTGGGTCGTTTTGACAAACGTCAAATAAAGCAGTGAGATCATGTTGACGTATCAGATGTTGGGTCATTCGACTAACTGTCTGCTGTATTATCAGAGGACTTCTCACTGTTCTGACACCCCCCTCTTCCTCATTCAACCATGTGAATTGAGATGTGGAGGGCACAACAAATGAACCAGTTAGCCCAGATTTTTTCTCCTTCTCCAATTTGACCTGGTCAAAAGTAGTGCACTATATAGGGAATAGGGTGCGATTCGGAATAGTATGCAATTTGGGACGTACTAAATGATCTAAATTATGATCAATCCCCCCCATCTGAAAAATTCAGAACAGACCTGGGTATAGTATTTTGGCGTGGATCCACCAGAATGTAGGAGGCAGAGGTTAAATGGTGAGGCTATAAGAGCGTACTTACTAAGAATGTATGCCAGAGGAGGCTGGTGGGAGGAGCTGTAGGAGGACAGGCTCATTGTAATGGCTGGAATGGAATAGATGAAACGGAGTCAAACGTGTGGCTCCCATATGTTTGATACCGTTCCAATAATTCCATACCAGACATTACAATGAGCCCTTCCTCCTTAGCTCCTCCCACCAGCCTCCTCTGGTGTTCACTACAAGTGTACACTACATAGTGATGTAGTAAGTGGACTCATGTCTGTTAAAAGATGAATGTGAAGTCTTATCAAACTGAGCCATGAATGCTGCTGTCGCCATTTCAATAATAATATACCCTCTCGTTAAGCATTGTGGGTGATCTCAGCCTAGGCTACTATTTGTGTTCTTGATAAAGGACGTAATATTATACCAAGACTCCGCAAAAGCCTTATGTACTGTAATAATTACATGCTGACATTCAAATATCCCACCAACAATCTATATGGCTTAAGGTAGCAAATGATTCATTTCCTGTTTTAAGTTGTTAGAGAGGAACAGACAAACTACACTGATATGTCACTAGCCTATAATGCATTTTACTGTATTCTGTTTCGCAAAAGGGTCAAGCCTGTGTTTATATGGGGAATGCTATGCTATGCCCTGTTCGGTCTGGTCTTAGTACTTCTTGATTCTGGTAAAGCATACGCAGTATTAGAAAGTAGAAGAAATACTGTATGCAACCACCACCACCACTAGTGTGATTCTGTAACTTAATAATACTATTCCATACCATTCCACTGAACCTCTGCTGATGTACAATCCAAGAGAAAATGTTTTTTTTTTCTTCTGCTTTTCTTTTGGTTCTGAGAAAATAGGGAAATATTGTTAGTGTTGACTTGGGAACACAGGAGAATGTTCATGTATTGTTATCTGCAAAGGGTTTCAGACATGTGTGCTGCATCAGAACTAAACGCCTCTCTCATTGGAGCGCTCCTTTATCGAGTGCTTTCCAATCCAAAAACTATCATCCGATCACCTAAATTGCGGCGAAGAAACCATGCAGGCTCACAAAATACTCAATTCATACTTTATCGTAGTCTCTCCTACCTGGAAATACAAGTATGAGACAAAAATCCCTCAACGTCTGTCATCCAGATGTCAAGTTGAACACGCACACTATTGTAGAAGTATAGATATCAAAACCGCACAAATAGTATTCCTGTGAGTATAGGTGTTTTGTCCTGGGCGAGTGCAGATTTCAAAGGCCCGTGGAGTTAGTTAATAGCAGACATGAATGTATATGGGTGCCGTTACTAAGGGTCTTTGTTGCGAGAAATTGTTAAAACATTTTTTTTCTTTTACGAGAGAAAGGATTAAGACAAAAATGACAAAAAGCAGCTAATGGTTCTTCTATTGCTGAGAAAACCACAACATTTGATGTTCAAGAGTGACTGTGTACATAGCTATATCTATTACTGTTGTTTTGATTTACAGTTTATATATATATATATATATATATATAATTTCTGTTGATTTCATCAATGCTAAAATAATGGACTTTGGAACTGTCTGTCTGAGAAGATGGCTGTCTTTGGAATGTTCCACCAAACGTGTGGGGGGGGGGGGGGGGGGACAAAATGGACTCTCCCTCTCTCTGTACTCCTCTGGTGAACTTATCACTCTGCTGTGGCTAACAGGATGACTAACTCTCCACTGTGGCCACAGGTACCAAGAACGCAGAAGCACTTGTAGCACAATTGTCTTTTTTTTCTTTGAGTATGGATTTTTTCTCTCCTCCTAGCCAATATCTACCCCTCTTGCTCATATACCGTATGTATCATAAGCCTATATACAAGACAACGTTATATAAAGAAATGCATTACTATGACCCGTGGCTATTTGTTGAAGTTTGAAATTTGCCAAAGGTGAAAGTTTTGTTGCATTTTTCTCTCAAACTGCTATGTTGTGTTCAAGAAGTGTCAACAAAATCCCGTATTTATCGGTATCATTTTGGAAACCCTGCTCACGTGCCATCTAATCAAGCAATAAAAACAAACAAACAATGAGATAACGAAATAAGATCGTATAAATTATTTTATTAGTGCGAAATGCTGCATTGTTGTTATCTCATATGCTGGTGACGGAGGATCGGTCGCCGTGACGTTATCACTGTTGGCATGGCAACACATCACCACTGACGATATGTTGAGGTGTGATTGTTTAATGATTATTTTTGTATTTTTCTTTATAAGAGGTTTCAAATGTTTTTTTTGTTTCATTTTTTATTTTTATTTTTTTAACTTGAAGATGAATTCTACTACTGGTGTACCACTTGCATTGTTTGTACAGGTGTTATTGGGAGTATTGGGGGGGAGAAAAGTCCCTCCCAGCAGAGAGGTGAAAGATGGCAGAGTTTCTGAAAGTGGTCTCTGTTATCTATCAGTCATGAGCTTTATTTATCAGTCTACATCTTGCTTCTGATTCTCTAGTAGTCAGGAGGAGTATCACAGTAACTCAACTACAGCCAGGGGTTTGTCACTACTACTGAAAATAAAAATCAATTAGCCCATATCAAAGTTTAAAACGCAAGCTGAAAAAAACCTCAATGAAAATCTTGTGTGATTTCCACGAAAGCGATTCAACGTTTATTTTATTTTATATATACTATCAACAATTTAATAAAGTTGTAAAGTGTATTTTACTGTAAATAGCATCCACGGGGTATTCTTTATGATCATTTTCTAACAGAAATACCTTAATATAACTTTTTTTTTTACGAAGTTTACAAAATCACACACACTTAAAAAAAATATATATATCCAAACCTGAGATTCAATTGTAATGATCTTTTCAACTCTCTCACTAAACTCACCAAGCCAGAGACCGTTGGTTCATTTTCAACTTCTTTCAGAGACCACTGCCATCTTTCCCAGGATCAAGGTGCTGTGTGGTTTAACCTCAGTAGTCAGAGAGAAAAGCCTACTGTTGTCCTGTTCTGATGGAGAGGGAGTGGCCTGTCAGTGGCTGGAGAGCACCCAACACTGTAGCACAGCACTTAGTGGATGTGTCCAAAATTGAACTTTATTCCCTGGCACTACTTTTGACCATGGCTCATAGGGGTACGGTCAAAAGTACTGCACTGAATAGGGTGCCATTTCAGACTCAGCCAGTGTATTAGCTAGCCATAGGAGTGTGCAGCAGCAACATATTCTCTCCACTTTCAGATCTTGAGCTGTCATGGCTGTCTGTTGCTAGGAAACTAACCCACACAAAGCGCAGCAGGGAAATGATATGCAGCCACACTGAGGGAGTGAGGAGGCAGGCAGGTCAACCAGCCGGGCCGCCCCTGAGGGAGAGGGGGAGGAGTGTGGGAGTGAGTGTGTGGCAAGGCTATGGCTATGATTAAGAGGGGCGAGGGAACCTTGTATGAGGATGCCTTGGGTGCTTAAAGTAGGCCACTGGGGAAGAAAAATGAGGTAAACAGTGACAGGGAAAATAGGGTTATTACAGAGGAAGATGGATCAGGGTGCGATCGCAGACAGTTGAGGGTCTGAGACTGAAGAGCAAATGAGAAGAGGGCTAGGGGAACCCAAGGGAGACGGGTTCAATTGGCTCAAGGCCTTAGCAAGAGGTCAGCCAAGCAGAAAAGAGGTGAAAGGTGGTCACAAGGCAGAGGGATTTGACCGTGGTTAAAACACGGTTAAGGTACGGCCGGCTCGACCAGACCGCGCCTGACCTTACCTGAATAGAGTGTAGATGCAGTGATGACCTGGTGTACCTTTCTGGGCTCGTATTTACAAAGCATCTCAGAGTAGGAATGCTGATCTAGGATCAGTTGGACCTTTTAGATCACAATGAATACGATTTTATGGACTGGGGAAACCTGATCCTAGATCAGCACTCCTACTTTGAGACGCTTTATGAATACGGACTATTCTTTATGTTCCTCCTTCTGACGTTCCTTTCTTTTGACTGCTGTATTGTTACTACTGATTAACCTTCTTTTTTTTTTTTTTGCCGATCAATGGGAACACTGTAAAGCTGTAAAGATAAAGATTTCCTGCATTGTGAAAGAAAAATGGATGTACATATTGTATCAATTAAAACAACAATGCATAAAGCTTTTATATGTTCCTCCGGTCAATTGATTTGAACGTTGATTTAAATGATCATGTAATATCATATCGTTTGTCATATTAAAGAAAGTGGACACTATTAGATTCAGCTTAATCTCAGTTAACCCAGAACTAAAGTCTTGCGTAATTGGTCAGATGCTCGATTAAGTGTAAAGAGAAGAGCTAGAACGGGGATCGGAACCCGAACGAAGAGGTCCCCTCTTTCTCTTTGCAAGTTGCAGGCAAGTCTATGGGCCAACTATCCCCCCCACCCTTCCGAAATTCGAGAGATGCCAACACCTACAAAATCGGGATTTGTCCAAAGCACCGGAACTAATGCTGCTTGTTATTTCACACATCCCGTTGTATCATGACAAATCTACGGTACCATTTATGTTTATGTAGTCTGTCCACGAGAGATTCAACTAGAACTATAGGCAATATAGCCTGAAGTCCAGACCCGTTTTGGGCTTACTTCTGTTTGGCGTATGACATGGAGTACAAGGACAGGGATATTAGCACAACCAGACTGGTACCCAGGCTAAAGGCAATAGAGAAAACTCTTATCATTTTAGATTCACCTTGGTATAGAGGCTCCAAAAAGCAAACTCTACAATATTCACCTTGATATAGAGGCTTTAAAAATCAAACAACTATATTGTTAACCTTAAATTGCCATTAGCATGGATCCAGCCTTAGGTCTCTCTCTCACTCAACACCCATCTACCCTGTCGCCATGGGGATGCTGGTGGGCTATCTGGAGATAACTCTGTTGCCCTTGACAACTGCAGGCTTTTAAGGGACCCTTTGGCCTTGGTTTCCTGTTAACATACCATTCTGTTCTTTTAGTTATTATAATGAACACAAATAGCCGTCCATCACACATCATACTCGTTCACATAATAGTCCTTATATAACACATACAGAACCGTCTGTTTCCATACAAACAAAGCATTGGGTTACCAAAGGTTGTAACCATTATCAACTTGTGTAGTAGTAGGCTGAGTCACTCGCACACTGAGGCTCTCCTCCACTACCCTCCATCCTCCCCCTGTAGTGAACACGCTCTCCAAAAATTGCACACATGCCACTTTCACGTCCGTCCGTCCCCCATCCCTTGAGCTGTGGCTGGGTTCCCTTGAGCTGTGGAACAATGAAAGGGAAAAGGAGGAGGAGAGGAGGGAACTTGCCTGCTATTGTAGTGACCAGGCCATTGGTCAGGGTAAAATACACTCAGTTGAAAAATCCCTGTAAGCTGACTGATACTTTCCAAGATCATCTCCATAAAGACACATAGGTGTACTCTGCAACATGTATCCTTATTCTATTTCTATTGCAACTGCACTTAAAAGGACATACATACTGTATACTCTGAATGTCTGAAGACATGGCAGGACAATAGAGAACAAGTTTGTTCTAAACAGCAACTAAACGCTTCATATTACCCAGTGATGTTGTGACATTCATCAAATAGGTTGGCTACCTGCCGCCAAAGATCTCACCATCTCTGGCAGCGACCAGGAACTGGGTCAGGCACTGTGTGTGACAGAGAGACAAAAGAGAGAGGCTCTCCAGTAGCCAAATAAGCTGATAAAAGACTAGTTCAGAATGAACAAGGAATGGCTGACTGCGCCCAGGGCGAGTGGAATTAGACGATCTGTTTGAAATCAGCGAATCACTCCAATGGGAGAAGAGCGAGAGGTTGAATAAAGAAAATATACGTTTATTGAAGAAATGCAAAGACTAGATCGTTTCACTTTATTGTAGAAATACATTGACGAGTCCAGCTTTGCTTGACAATTAATGCAATAATAGGAAATTCAGACAGGATATCAGTTAATAAATACAATCAAACAGTATAGAACCTTAAAAAAAAAACTCTGACTGTTATCTAGCTAATGAGGTATATTTACTTTAGCTGAGAAATACTTTTAAAAAGGCAACAGTGCCAAACAAATTTCTCAAAGTGTGGTTTTTCCTTGGCAACGGAAGACAGAAACCAAAAATCTAAAGAAGAGGGGTGAGAACAGAAAAATGTGAAGAGAGGAGGACTACAATTCCACAAAATGGAGGGAGGTTGAAAAAAAAGAAACTGATGCGTTCCAGTGGGAGGCTCCTGCCGTTGCCCCCTGATACGGGCAGAGAGAGAGAGAGAGAGAGGCGTGTGTGTGTGTGAGGAAGAGAATTGGATAGAGAGAGAGGGAGAGAGAGAGGGAGCGAGAAGGAGAATTGGGAGCTTGGAGGAGCTGCAGCTGCCTGGTTTCCATAGCGATGGAGATGCAGCACAATGAGGGAGAGAGATAGAGTAAGAGATGGAGAGAGGGACTCAGGAAGAGGGGGGGAGAGATGTTTGGGGGAGGTGTAGTTCGGACATGGAGCCCCAGGACTTGCCACTTGAGACCGCCACCTTCAGGGGGACCTGGGTAAAACACACCGGGTGGGGGAGGGGGACATCAAACTGAGGTGTATTTGTGTGTATGTAAGCGTGTGTAAGACATCAGCATTGGCAGGAGTGTGGAGAAGAGGTGTATGTGTGTGACATCAGCGTGTGCGTAGCACCACACTGACCTAGATTCTCTCAAGGTCTCATCATCACTCACCTGGCCTCCCGCTGTCACACAGCAAGACAGGAAGCAGCTAGCTACTGTTGCTACTACTTTACCAATAAAACACATACTAAGCCTTCGCTAAGCTAACTTAGCAGTTTCCTTGCTAGCTACTGTAGCTACTACCTTACCAATAAAACACATACTAAGCCTAAGAGAGGGAGCTAACTTAGCAGTTTCCTTGCTAGCTACTGTAGCTACTACCTTATCAATAAAACACATACTAGGCTTACGCTAAGCTAACTTAGCTAGATTCCTTGCTAGTCTCTCTGCGAACTACTGAAGATAATAAAGGCGAAGCACATATCTCAGCTAGCGACCGGCGCTATTTCCTTTAGAATAAAACATAGCATAACGATAGGTTAAGTTAACCAGTCTCCCTGGTTGACAATATCAGCAAATGAAATACACACAACTGCTACAGTACAAATAAAAATTACAAATAAAATACTTTTCCTTACTTTTAGTTCTTTAGTCCTATTCACTTACTTTGAGATGAACTCCCAGACAATCGATGTGTTGCAGGGACTCCATAGTGTTCTTGACCAACACTGTGTCACAAAGGGAAAGACAGAAACACATACTAATAAATAATACCATACAAGCCATCTAGCAGACGCTTTTATCCAAAGCAACTTAGAGTCATGTGTGTATACATTTGTATGGGTGGATCCAGCGGGAATCGTACCCACGACCCTTGGTGTTGCAAGTGCCATGTTCTACCAACGGAACCACACGGGACCCCACTGAGCCACACAGGACCACATATTACATATGAATATCTCTGATGAGTTGAAGTAGGATGAAGCGTGAAGATTCTATATCTCATGTGTATGACCCGGAGAGAAGAGGGGGATTGTGTGACGTCTGACCTTTGTGTGATTGTGTGATGTCTCACCTGCGAACTCCCCCACCTGAGAGTCCTCCACCTCGTAGAGCAGCTCGTCATGGAGCTGAGCTATCAGCCTGGACAGGACATAATACATAAAGAGATAGTGAAAGAAAGAGAGAAAGAAAGAAAGAAAAGGGGACAAGAGGTGAGACAGACAAAGGAATAGAGAAGAAAACACCGCCTCCCGACTGGAGCAGCGGTCTAAGGCACTTGCATTGCTAGGGGCGTCACTACAGACCTACAGCATGATCGGAAGTCCCATAGGGTGGCGCACAATTGGCCCAGCGTTGTCCGGGTTAGGGGAGGGTTTGGCCGGGGTAGGCTGTCATTGTAAATAAGAATTTGTTCTTAACTGACTTACCTAGTTAAGTAAAGGTTAAAGAAAAAAGAAATAGAGGAAGGGAGTAGAGAAGATTGAGAGGAGACACGTGGGTTGCGTCAGAGAGAGCACTCAGGGTAAAAAGAGAAAGATGAGTGGTTGTAACTGATGATTGCGGCAAGGTAAGTGAATGATGTGGAGTGACTTGATGACCCTGAGCTATGATTATGAGGGATGGGCAGAGGGAGGGGAGAGAGAGGGCAAGGAAGGGAAGGCATGGAGGGAGATAGAAAGGGAGGGAAAGAGGGAAGGATGGAGGAAGGGAAAGAGAATCTTGGCAGCAGGGTTGGTAGATTCAATTTGAACTCAGAAGATAAATTGAAAGTCAATTCCTGGAATGAAAATTGCCCATTATTGTATGGAGAACAGGAGGAAGAGAAGGGTGAGGAGAGGCAAAGTTGGGATGCATATCAAATGGCACCCTATTCTGTAGATAGTGCACTACTAATGGCGAGAACCCATAGGGCTCTGGTCAAAAGTAGTGCACTATATAGGGAATAGGGTACCATTTGAGATGTAGTCTTGGTCTAACCTGGCGGAGAGAGAGCTGGAGGAGGAGACTTGAGAGAAGATACGGATCATGGCCATCTTACACAGGTCAGCAGCTGACCCTAGAGAGAAGAAACAGAAAGCCAGAAGAAAAGTTAACCCAAGCGCGCGCGCGCGCACACACGCACACACACACACACACACACACACACACACACACACACACACACACACACACACACACACACACACACACACACACACACACACACACACACACACACACACACACACACACACACACACACACACACACACACACACACACACACACACACACACACACACACACACACACACACACACACACACACACACACACACACACACCTGTCCCCTCCACACTACCTTGGACCACAAAGTTGACGGCCTGTCTCTCAGCCTGCATGCGGACTCCCCAGTCTGTTGAGTGGATGTGAGGAAGTGTCCTTCGCCGGCCCATAATAGACACCACGTAACCTAGGCAACAACAACACACAGGTACAGTACTAGAGGTTATTTACACTGCAATTGAAAGGTATGAGGAAGGATGATGTGTTTGGTATTCTAACAGGTTTTATTCTGGATCAAAAGGGGGCTTAGGTGGTGGGCGCAGTAGTTGCAATGGGTGTGGTTGGCCCGGCTGAATTTTAGAGAACATTTTGGCTGTGTAGAGAAATGCTGGTATTTTTAAGTCAATTTCCTGCAATTCTTCACATTTCTTAATGGAGTTGGGATCCCTTTTTGCAGTTTTAAAGCTAATTTGCTGCAATTCTACACTTTTTGCCATGTACCTTGAGAGAACATTTGGCCGTTTTAAAGCTAATTTCCTGCAATTCTATGCATTTTGCATTGGCTAATGCTGTGTTATTTTGCTCAAACATAATAACAAACTCAATACTGCTAAATTCATTGTTTTTTACATTTTCAAGCTTTTATTTTGGTGATTATTTTTAGTTCTCAAAGATTATGTATATTTTTTTTAAATTACAGAGTGGCTGTGGTTCCGGATTTTCTGGAAAAAAAATTAAAAATAATAATGTGCACACATTTTTTTTTAAATGTAGCTGCTGCGCACTCCGCTGCCGCTCAGTGCTGCTTTGATTGGTGATGAACGCCTTTGACTGGTGTAGCCTACGCACTTCATGTTTTACACTAAGGACATGGTCAACAACTACTGCATTCCATGTCTCAGTAAACTATTAAACATAAGCAAGTTTTCATGTTCTTTTTTCAGGAGGGGAGCTAGGCTACATGCAGCTATTTACATGTTGTACACAAAAGATCAACGTGTTTGTACAAACTCGCAGATTGTTTCTTGCCCCAATGCAGTTACAGTGCATTCGGAAAGTATTCAGACCCCTTTTCCAAATGTTGTTACCTTACAGACTTTTTATAAAATGGATTAAATTGTTTTTCTCCCTGATCCATCTACAAACAGTACCCCATAATTTCAAAGCAAAAACAGGTTTTTAGTCATTTTTGCAGATGTATTAAAAATAAAAAACTGAAATATAACATTTACATAAGTATTCAGACCCTTTAATCAGTACTTTGTTGAAGCACCTTTGGCAGTGATTACAGCCTTGTGTCTTCTTGGGTATGACGCACACCTGTATTTGGGGAGTTTCTCCCATTCTTCTCTGCAGATCCTCTCAAGCTCTGTCGGGTTGGATGGAGAGCGTCGCTGCACCGCTATTTTCAGGTCTCTCCAGATATGTTTGATCGGGTTCAAGTCCGGGCTCTGGCAGGGCCACACAAGGACATTCAGAGACTTGTCCCGAAGCCACTCCTGCGTTGTCTTGGCTGTGTGCTTTGGGTCGTTGTCCTGTTAGAAGGTGAGCCTTTGCCCTGAGTCTGAGGTCTGTAGGTTTTCATCAAGGATCTCTCTGTACTTGGCTCCATTAATTTTTCCTTGATCCTGACTAGTCTCCAAGTCCATGTCGCTGAAAAACATCCCCACAGCATGATGCTGCCACAACAATTTTATTTAACCTTTATTTAACAAGGAAAGTCTGTTAAGAACAAATTATTATTTACAATGACGGCCTACACCGGCCAAACCCGGACAACGCTGGGCCAATTGTGCGCCGCTCTATGGGACAACCAATCATGGGCCGGTTGTGATATAGCCTGGATTCAAACCAGCGTGTCTGTAGTGACGCCTCTAGCACTGAGATGCAGTGTCTTAGACCGCTGCACGACTCGGGAGCACATAGGGATAGTGCCAGGATTCCTTCAGATGTGACGCTTGGCATTCAGGACATAGAGTTCAATCTTGGTTTCATCAGACCAGAGAATCTTGTTTCTCATGGTCTGTGTCCTTTAGGTGCCTTTTGGCAAACTCCAAGCGGGCTGTCATGTGCCTTTTACTGAGGAGTGGCTTCCGTCTGGCCACTCTACCACAAAGACCTAATTGGTAGAGATGGTTGTCCTTCTGGAAGGTTCTCCCATCTCCACAGAGGAACTCTGGAGCTCTGTCAGAGTGACCATAGGGTTCTTGATCACCTCTCTGACCAAGGCCCTTCTCCCCCGATTTCTCAGTTTGGCCAGGTGGCCAGCTGGTTGGCCAGGTGGTTTCAAACTTCTTCCATTTAAGAATGATGGAGGCCACTGTGTTCTTGGGGACCTTCAATGCTGCAGACATTTTTTGGTACCCTTCCCCAGATCTGTGCCTTGACACAATTATGTCTCTGAACTTTACGGACAATTCCTTTGACCTCATAGCTTGTTTTTTGCTCTGACATGCACTGCCAACTGTGGGACCTTATGGTGTGTGCCTTTCCAAATCATGTCCAATCAATTGAATTTACCACAGGTGGACTCCAATTATGTTGCAAAAACATCTCAAGGATGATCAATGGAAACAGGATGCACCTGAGATCAATTTCGAGTCTCATACCAAAGGGTCTGAATATTTACGTAAATAAGGCATTTCTGATATTTATTTTGTTACATACATTTTCAAACATTTCTAAAAACCTGTTTTCGCTTTGTCATTATGGGGTATTGTGTGTAGAGTGTAGAGCATTTAATCAATTTTAGAATAAGGCTGTAACGTAAAACTAAATGGATAAAGTCAAGAGGTCAGCACATTATGAAGGCTACTCATTGTAGCTTTCATAATGCAGCTATCTAAGCAGAATATCAAAGGGTTAGACATGCAGTCTAATTAACAAATGTATGTTATTTTTTCATCATCATTGCAAACATTGGCTAAGCAGGAGGCAGACAAGCAGTCAAAGTAGTAGCGTTCTTTTTCAGCAACTCTGATTAGTAGCTAAGATATGGCAAGTATAAAGATTAGCCTACAACATCACACAAAATACAGATTGTTTTGCTCCAATGCAATGTGTAGTTCAACCGCAATATCCGTTACAACAGACATAATGGCCTTCATAATGTGGCCTTCATTGTAGCCTTCATAATGTGGCCTTCATTGTAGCCTTCATAATGTAGACTTCATTATATAGCCTTCATAATGTAGCCTTCATAATGTAGCCTTCATTATATAGCCTTCATTGTAGCCTTCATAATGTAGCCTTCATAATGTAGCCTTCATTATATAGCCTTCATAATGTAGCCTTCATAATGTAGCCTTCATTGTAGCCTTCATAATGTAGCCTTCATAATGTAGCCTTCATTATATAGCCTTCATAATGTAGCCTTCATTGTAGCCTTCATAATGTAGCCTTCATTGTAGCCTTCATAATGTAGCCTTCATAATGTAGCCTTCATTGTAGCCTTCATTGTAGCCTTCATAATGTAGCCTTCATAATGTAGCCTTCATTGTAGCCTTCATAATGTAGCCTTCATAATGTAGCCTTGAATGCTCGTTCAAATCACCACAGGGTTTTTATTTCAGCTGTGCAGAAATATGATGTAGAGACCTACTCTATCATCATGGTTCAGAAGAGGGTGATTAAAAGAGAGAACCGTGAAGGGTGCTGTGTGTGTAAAATAAGTCATGCGCAGAACTTGATCCATATCCACATCTTTGAGCAAGACGTTTCCAGAGGGGCGGGGCTGAAAACTCAGTATTCGCTGCTACGGCCTAAAAAATATATACTGTATGTCCATTATCTTTTCTACATATGTTATATCTAGCTTTTATTCGATTCATTTTACACATGAAAGCGTTTTTTTTTTATATCCCAAAAATGCATATAACAAAAAAATCATGTTACACTGTTTGACGGCCGGCCCAAGAATTTCAATGGGGAAAAAAACAGATGGCATGACTGCATTTATTTAACTCCAGTAAGCACAGTCCCCTGTCATAACAGCATTGTAAACTAGTTGGGTGGCAAAAAACACACACACACACACACACACACACACACACACACACACACACACACACACACACACACACACACACACACACTCAAACTTCCCATCCCTGACACTCAGACTTCCCAAACACCAACCCACACACCCGCACACTCACCCACCCACCCACACGTGCCCACGTCAGGCATGCCTGTCCTAGTGCATTCCAGTATTAGACAAAGGCCCCAGGCTTTACAGGCAAATCCTTCTGGAACACAGTGAGGTAATCCACAGCCATACACACAGAATGACCCTCTGTAATGTGTTTGTGTGTGTTTGCAGTGAGTGTGTGTTCATTCATAGCATGTGTGTTCGCAGTGAGTGTGTGTCGGTTGTATTATTTCACCCCATACAGCGGGGGCTACACGCGTGACCTGGCCTACAGGAATGTGACCTATTGGTCTAGGGTATAATGACAAGCATGTAAAAGGGCTAACTGGTTGTCAACATTCATTCATAGAGTCACGGATGGCTAGTGTGATGGTCATACATAGGAATGTGCATGGGTGTGAATGTTTACATTTGACTGTGTTGGAGCCATGAATGAGGCTTGCGTGTGTACACTGACCGTACAAAACATTAAGAACACCTGCTCTTTTCATGACCAGGTGAATCTAGGTGAAAGCTATGATCCCTTATTGATGTCACTTTTAAATCCACTTCAATCAGTGTAGATGAAGGGGAGTAGACAGGTTAAAAATATGGGACGAGACATGGGTTGTGTATGTGTGGCATTCAGAGGTTGAATGGGCAAGACAAAAGACTTAAGTGCTTTTGAACGGGTAGCAGGTTCCAGGCGCACAGGTTTGTGTCAAGAACTGCAGCGCTGCTGGGTTTTTCACCCTCAACAGTTTCCCTTGTGTATCAAGAATGGTCCACCGCCCAAAAAGACAGTCAGCCAACTTGACACAACTGTGGGAAGCATTGGAGTCAACATGTGCCAGCTTCCCTGTGGAGGTGAGGGGTGCAACTCAATATTAGAAAGGTGTTCTTAATGCTTTGTGTGTAGCATGTCAGGACATGTCATATTCATTAATATAACTTTGCATGATTTTCAAAGAATGTCTTATAAGAACAAACAGGATTGTGTATGTTTATATATTGGTATACATTAGCTTGACGACCAGTGTTTGAAATCAGTACATTTATTTATCTAATTAGTGTCTTTCTTTTTAAAAAATCTTTTTTTTTAAGTATTTTTTATTGAGATTTCTTTCTGTTTCAGTGTAAACAATGATTGAAATATACTGCATATGTGATTTTGTACATTGAAATATACTACATATGTGATTTTATACATTGAAATATACTACATATGTGATTTTATACATTGAAATATACTGCATATGTGATTTTATACATTGAAATATAACGCATATGTGATTTTATACATTGAAATATAACATGGAAACATGTTTAAAGGAGGTAGGAATGTATATGCCTATAAAAAAAATATTAAATACTTAAAATAATACTTTCATAACAAAACGTACATTAAAAACAACAACAAAGGAAAAGAAAAACACAGCTGGTTTTCATAATGATTAAAAGTCAGGCTAATATTAAACACTCACAAAGACAGATAAGAACAGGCAGTTTCCTGTGGAGAGAAATTGTAGTGTTTCTACGTAGGTAAAGAAAAGCTGCCACATTCTGAAGAATTTGCCAGAAGAACCCCATAGGACAAATGCTATCTTTTTCAATCTACTAAAGTGTAAGACATCTTTAATCTACACAAAATGAGGAGAGGGCGATTTCCACTGAAGTAAAAATCAACCTTCTTGCCACAACAAACTCAAAAAGGCTACAAAGTCTGATTTATATTTTGCCATTATCAAAGAATAATGTTATGTTATGACAGTAGGAGGAGCAAAATGCACCTGTACTAGTCATGTCACGGATAAAGCTGCACCTTTCTATCTATTGAAATGACTATTGGGAAGGTGGAATTTAGCTGAGAGTTGTTGCAACGATGCAAATGTGCCGTCGACATACAAATCATTGAAGGATTTGATGCCAAGGTTAAACCCAACGGCGAAGGCTCCATCTACTATCGATGGACGGAGAAAATGTGATTTCTGATTAGAGGGGCCCTTAATGAATAGGTTTGCAATCCAATGTGACGTCTACACTGGTTCCAGATCTTGAGAGTGTTTTCTTACTCAAATGGTTCTGGTATAACCTGAAATAGCAGAGTTAATAGGCGAGTTTGCCAAAGCAGCCAATCAGAATGGCATACAGGGGGAATACTCTATCTTCAACCATGCTGGAATGACATGTGGGGCATCTGTATGCATCCAGTACTGAATTACATGGAAGTTGGCAGCCCAACTGAATCAATAGTAGGGGCAGCTAGAGTATTACAACATTTATCAAAATGTTCAGAAGTGTATAAAGATGCATAGAAGTCCTTATATTGATTATTTATTAGCTGGGGATCGATTGTTGCACCTGTGGGCGTTTGAATTTGAGACATTTTGTGAGTAGAGGAAGACTGGCAAAGTTGATGAGAAAGCAATTTACTTCCCTTGTTGCCATACTCACAGTGAGTATGTCACGAGGCCTGTTGACAAGGTATCGAATTCAGCGTGTAAAGAGAGTCGATCCCTATATACATTTGAGGATGGTGAGGTAGCGTACAAAATTTGAATTGTCAGTTCAGTCTCCTTTCCCTCTGTTTTCTTTCAAAAGTAGTATGTGACATGATTTGACAAAAGGCACCAATTTGTGTATGAAAATTGCAGCTCCTCTCCCTTTACTTTGATAAAGATGGCCTACCCAACCTTTCTGCATTCTAAAGTGATCAGAAACTCTCAGATGGGTCTCTTGTAAGAAAGCAATCTGTGTTTCCAGATGTTGAAGATGCTGAAGTACTCTACCACGTTTGACTGGTTGGTTCAAATCTTTACAATTCTACTCCACTACATATGACTGGTTGGTACAGTTCCAACTAGAACATGTAAGTATCCTCCCAGCCGACTACCCTATTAAATTAGGTTGTTGAGTCATCATCCTTTAATTTAAATTAATTTAAATATTAGCAGAAGACCAAACTTGACATACAAGAAAACAGTTGAAGTACCTCCCACCCGCTGAAGTGTCTTCCCAAACAAGACCCGCGCATCCCATGCTAGTACACAAGCTCCTAAATACGCTCTAGGAAACATAGTGGTTACAGAAGCTAGGCTAAACTCTTACCAAGTGGAGCGTGGTGACAATTTCAATACATGACCAAAAGTATGTGGACACCTGCTCGTTGAACACCTCATTCCAAAATCGTGGGCATTCATATGGAGTTGGTCCCCCCCTTTGCTGCTATAACAGCCTAAACTCTTCTGGGAAAGCTTGGAACATTGCTGCGGGGACTTGCTTCCATTTAGCCACAAGGGCATGAGTGAGGTCGGGCACTGGCGATTTTGCCTGACTCGTAGTCTGCGTTCCAATTCATCCCAAAGGTGTTCGATGGGGTTGAGGTCAGGGCTCTATGCAGGCCAGTTAAGTTCTTCCACACCGATCTCGTCATACCATTTCTGTATGGGCCTCCCTTTGTGCACGGGGGCATTGTCATGCTGAAACAAGAAAGGGCAATCCCCAAACTGTTGCTACAAAGTTGGAAGCACAGAATCGTCTAGAATGTCATTGTATGCCTTAGCATTAAGATTTCCCTTCACCGGAAGGGAAGCCTAGCCCAGATCATTATTCCTCCTCCACCAAACGTTACAGTTGGCACTATGCATTCGGGCAGGTAGTGTTCTCCTGGCAACCGCCAAACCCAGATTTGTCCGTTGGACTGCCAGTTGGTGAAGCGTGATTCATCACTCTAGAGATCGCGTTTACACTGCTTCAGAGTCCAATGGCGGCGAGCCATTGAAACCCATTGTATGAAGCTCCCGACAAAGAGTTATTAGGCTGACATTGCTTCCAGAGGCAGTTTTGAATCATTTTTACGTGCTACGTGCTTCAGCAATCAGTGGTCCCGTTGTGTGAGCTTGTGTGGCCTACCACTTCGCGGCTGAGCCGTTGCTTCTCCTAGACATTTTCACTTCACAATAACAGCCCTTACAGTTGACAGGGGCAGCTCTAGCAGGGCAAACATTTGACGAACTGACTTGTTGGAAAGGTGGCATCCTATGACGGTGCCACGCTGAAAGTCACTGAGCTCTTTAGTTAGGCCATTCTACTGCCAATGTTTGTCTATGGAGATTGCATGGCTGTGTGCTCGATTTTATACACCGGCAGTGGTGTAACGTACTTAAGTAAAAATACTTTAAAGTACTACTTAAGTAGTTTTCTGGGGTATCTGTACTTTACTATTTATCTTTATGCCAACTTTTACTCTTACTTCATTACATTCCTAAAGAAAATAATATACTTTTTATTCTATACATTTTCCCTGACACCCAAAAGTACTCGTTACATTTTGACAGGAAAAATGTCAAATTCACACACTTAACAAGAGAATATACCTGATCATCCCTACTGCCTCTGATTTGGTGGACTCACTAAACACAAATTCTTCATTTGTAAATTATGTCTGAGAGTTGGAGTGTGCCACTGGCTATCTGTCAATTTTTTTTAATTTTAAAAAAAATGTATCATTATTTTATTTGTTTTACAAATGTTTTATTGTGACGTCTGGTTTGCTTAATATAACACATTTTTAAAATGGTGTCTACTTTTACTTTTGATACTTAAGTACATTTTAGCAATTCCATTTACTTCTGATACTTTTCTTACTATCAGATATTTTAAACCAAATACTTTTAGATTTTTACTCAAGTAGTGGATACTGGGTGACTTTCACTTTTACTTGAGTCATTTTCTATTAAGGTATCTTTACTTTTACTCAAGTATGACAATTGAGTACCTTTTCCACCACTGGTCAGCAACGGGTGTGGCTGAAATAGCCGAATCCACTAATTTGAAGGGGTGTCCACATACTTTGTATATACAACAACAAAAACTATAGAAAGCACAGTTTACCAATAGTGACAAGTAAAGTAACTACAGGGTGTTAAATCAAATAACATAGGCAGCATGACAGCTTATGGCCGATCTAGTGTCACTCATCAAAATAAAAATGGACCTGTTTCACAAGCCCACACAGAAAACAGTGAAGAAAGATCTAAGATTTTTTATTTTAATTAAGACTTACTATTTCAGCTGACGACAAGGAGAATGTACATATCAGGCAAATAGAACACTAAAAGGCACTGTAGTAGGCTCCATGTGTTGGGCCTTACATATCAAACGCTGCACTGCAGATAGGCTAAGTGTCCATCTCGTTGCTCCGGTCAGGCCGGGGGAGCAGTTTCCTTCAAGTTCTTGATAAAGTTTGCGGCGGTCGGGTCGTTGAACTCGTGAAGAGCTCCGCTCGGTAGCGTGATCCTCAGCTCGGCTGGGAAGAAGAGGCCAAACTTTACTCCCGGACAGGTGTTCAGAAGCCGCTTTGCGTTGTCAAACGCTGCTCGTTTCTTGGCCGCGGAGGCAGTGAAGTCTGTGAAGATGGACAGTCTCTTGATGTGTGTGTGTAGGTTTACTATCTATTACACATCAGTGTTTGTGAACTGAAGATGCATCTGTAAATCCCCTTTTCCCTGTGTCCTCTTGATGACTTGTCCTATTTTCTCTCTCTCTCTCTCTCTTTTAATTTCCCCTGTTGGTACTGGATATATAAAGCTCCCCGCCACCTCCTCCTCTTCCCCTCATCATGTCTTTAGAAGTATAGGTATGACACTTGTCCTTTGGGGACCTCCCTGATAGTGTGTGATGGCTAAGGAAGTATATGGAAAATAAGGAGGATGCCAGTGCGAAATGGGGCCAGAGCTAATTTCAACATCAGAGTATAAATCAACAATTCTGCTTTGATGAGAGGCATGCACTGCTAGATAGCACTATATTCAGACATATTCACACACACACACACACACACACACATACACGTGTCTCTTGGGCCTAGCTAGAGCAGATTGCAAGCTGAGATGTTTATTGATCAACTGAAATCTCTGTTAGGCTGTGAGAGAGATAGAGGGAGAAAGAGAGAGTTAGGGAAAACGAAGTGAGATAAAGAGAGAGTGAGAGGAGGGAAAAAGAGAGAGAGACAGCGAGAGAGAAAGAGGTTAGGGAGAGAGATAGTGTGTTTGTGACAGAGAGAGAGACAGCGACAGAGAAAGAGGTTAGGGAGAGAGATAGTGTGTTTGTGAGAGAGAGAGAGCTCCAGCCCTGACAGGTGAGGCTGATAAATCCCAGGAGTGGCGCCACAGCGATGACTGAAATTAAAACGGTCCGTTCCGGGCGACATTACACAGGTCCCCAGTGAGCATGTTCAGTTACAGCATTTTTGTGGCTATCTGTGTGGCGTCTCACGAGCATTCCGTTGCGCTCGGCTCATTTAGAGATGAAGAGGGTGTAGTAACGGTGATTGGTTGCCACGGGTGACAGAGTGCGTGCCGGTGCGTGTCGGGGTCGATGGCTGTTATGCCACTGTGACAGAGACCTTCTCTGCTATACTCTTTCTAGAAGTTTAAACTTGAACTGCATATTTTAACTGACTACGATAAGAATTTTTATCAGAATATTTTCTCAAAATGTTCCAACTGTAAAAAGTATCAATATATAACATATCAGGATAACACAGAACGTGTGTTTAGGGGGCAGGTCAATCTCAATGAACACAAATATTCCTGAATCATTCTTGAGAAATCTTAGTCACACCAACCAACGTCCTCCATATCAGAGTTTTAAGCTGTAAAAGGTGTTTTCAGCGTTCAAAGACGTCAATTGGCCTTATTGCCTGAACTAAATGTTTTCAGTGTGATTGAGAGTGCAGAGACCAGGGAGTGTGTGTGTGTGTGTTGACTCTAGGCCGCAGTGCTACAGTCTCAGGTGTACTGTGTAGACATATCGGCCAGGATATATCGAGTGTCCTAGTTGAACCATTACACCACCAACCTCTTTCCTCCCCGTCCACAGGCAGTTTGTCTCAGTCCTGCCAATACAAGCACATATTTTTCCTCACCCACCAATGCACACTAAGTGGATCCCTCCCTCCCACAAACACGCATACCTCGTTTGTGGCACTGCTGGATGGTGGTGTGTATGAAGGTCTGGACCTCTCTGTAGGTGTGGAGGAAGCTGTCCTGGAAGTGGCTGGCCTGTTCAGCACTAACACCCAGGATGCCCGACAGACGCTCCCTACCTGGGGGAGACAGACAACCATAACATATATTGCCCACATTCAATGCCAGTTTTATCCATTCCCCTCTATTTATTTGGAGCCCCATTAGCTTTTGCAGAGGCAGCAGCTATTCTTCCTGGGTCCACAAAAAACATGACAAGTAACAAAACACTGGTACACTGACAGACAAGGACACTCACCCAAATGTGATATACAAACAATACAACAAACAAAAAATTATGTGTATGTGTAATCAAGGACTGATTTCGACCTGGGACACAAGGTGAGTGCAATTCATTATCAGGTAGAACAGAAAACAAACAGTACTCTGGACCTCCAAGGTCCACATTTGAATACCCCTGCCATATACCATAGCATAGTGATACAAAGTGATACAACATTTGTACCACAATATGTACCGTACCAGTCAAAAGTTTGGACACACCTAGTCATTCAAGGGTTTCTTATTTTTACTATTTTCTACATTGTAGAAAAATAGTTAAGACATCAAAACTATGAAATAACACATATGGAATCATGTAGTAACCAAAGAAGTGTGAAACAAATCCAAATATAATTTAGATTTTTAGATTCTTCAAAGTTGCCACCCTTTGCCTTGATGACAGCTTTGCACACTCCTGGCCTTTTCTCAACCAGCTTCACCTGGAATACTTTTCCAACAGTCTTGAAGGAGTTCCTACATATGCTGAGCACTTGTTGGCTGCTTTTCCTTCACTCTGTGGTCCAAATCATCCCAAACCATCTCAATTGGGTTGTGGTTAGGTGATTGTGGAGGCCAGGTCATCTGCTGCAGTGCTCCATCACTCTCCTTCTTGGTCAAAAATAGCCCTTACACAGCCTGGAAGTGTGTTTGGTCAAAAATAGCCCTTACACAGCCTGGAGGTATGTTGGGTCATTGTCCTCTTGAAAAACAAATGATAGTCCCACTAAGCTCAAACCAGATGGGATGGCTTATCGCTGCAGAATGCTGTGGTAGCCATGCTGGTTAAGTGTGCCTTGAATTCTAAATAAATCTTTGACAGTGTCACCAGCAAAGCACGTCCCACACCATCACAACTCCTCCTCCATGCTTCACGGTGGGAACAACACATGCGGAGATCATCCGTTCACCTACCCTGCGTCTCACAAAGACACGATGGTTGGTACCAAAAATTTCAAATTTGGACTCAAAGGACAGATTTCCAACGGTCTAATGTCCATTGCTCGTGTTTCTTGGTCCAAGCAAGTCTCTTATTCTTATTGGTGTCCTTTAGTAGTGGTTTCTTTGCAGCCGACCATGAAGGCCTTATTCACGATGTCTCCTCTGAACAGTTGATGTTGAGATGTGTCTGTTACTTGAACTCCGTGAAGCATTTATTTGGGCTGCAATTTCTGAGGCTAGTAACTCTAATGAACTTATCCTCTGCAGCAGAAGTAACTCTGGGTCTTCCTTTCCTGTGGCGGTCATCACGAGAGCCAGTTTCATCAAAGCGCTTGATGGTTGAAGAAAATGACCTTCATGTCTTAAAGTAATGATCGTTTCTCTTTGCTTATTTAAGCTGTTCTTGCCATAATATGAACTTGGTATTTTACCAAATAGGGCTATTTTCTGTATACCACCCCTACTATGTCAAAACACAACTGACTGGCTCAAACGCTTTAAGAAGGAAAGAAATTCCACAAATGAACTTTTAACAAGGCACACCTGTTAATTGAAATGCATTCCAGGTGACTACCTCACGAAGCTGGTTGAGAGAATGTCAAGAGTGTGCAAAGCTGTCAGCAAGGCAAGGGGTGGCTACTTTGAAGAATCTAAAATAGATTTTGATTTGTTTAACACTTTTTTGCTTACTACATGATTCCATATGTGTTATTTCATAGTTTTGATGTCTTCACTATTATTGGACAATGTAGAAAATAGTACAAATTAAGAAAAACTATGGACCCCAGCCACCCCTCATAGACTGTTCTCTCTACTACCGCATGGCAAGCGGTACCGGAGTGCCAAGTCTAGGACAAAAAGGCTTCTCAACAGTTTTTACCCCCAAGCCATAAGACTCCTGAACAGGTAATCAAATGGCTACCCGGACTATTTGCATTGTGTGCCCACCCCAACCGCTCTTTTTACGCTGCTGCTACCCCCTTTTATCATATATGCATAGTCACTTTAACTATACATTCATGTACATACTACCTCAATTGGGCCGACCAAACAGTGCTCCCGCTGCCACGTCCTGACCATAGAAAGCTATTATTTTCTATGGTAGAGTGGGTCAGGGCGTGACTAGGGGTTTAGTCTAGTTTATTATTTCTATGTGGGGTTCTAGGTTTAATTTTCTATGTTGGGGTTTGTGTATGATTCCCAATTAGAGGCAGCTGGTAATCGTCGTCTCTAATTGGGGATCATATTTAAGTTGCATTTTTCCACCTGTGGGTTATGGGATATTGTTTGAACGTATGTTTTTTGAGTTAGTGCACATAGCATATCTGTAGTCACGGTTCGTTGTTAGTTTATTGTTTATTTGTTTTTGTCGTTGCTTAGTTCCACTTTCATTAAAATATGTGGAACTCAACATACGCTGCGCCTTGGTCCGACCATTATTACGAACATCGTGACACCCGCACATTGGCCCACAACCCGCCAACCCCTCTTTTACGCTACTGCTACTCTCTGTTCATCATATATGCATAGTCACTTTAACCATATCTACATGTACATACTACCTCAATCAGCCTGACTAACCGGTGTCTGTATGTAGCCTCGCTACTTTTATAGCCTTGCTACTGTATATAGCCTGTCTTTTTACCATTGTTTTATTTCTTTACTTACCTATTGGTCACCTAATACCTTTTTTTGCACTATTGGTTAGAGCCTGTAAGTAAGCATTTCACTGTAAGGTTGTATTCGGTGCACGTGACAAATAAACTTTGATTTGATTTGAATGAGTAGGTGTGTCCAAACTCTTGACTGGTACTGTAAATATATAGAAAAAGTTATATCAGGAAATCATCTCAAAGTAATGCCACTGACTGCTTGCCCTATCTACGATGTGAGTGCAGAGATCACTATCGGCCATTCCACCCTAGCTCTGGCCCAAAGGAGATTCGAGTCGAGAGAGTCGTGGCTCTGTGTGCTCAGTATGTGAGCCTGTGCGTGTATGTGTGTTCATAGGGTCAGAATGTTTGTGTATATTTGTGTTCACAGACTGCGTGTGTGTCCGTGTTCTGCAGCACTGTGTTTGTGTGTTCACAGTGTGCTTATTCGCAGCGTGTATGTGTTCCGTGGCACTGTGTGTGTGTGTCTGTGTTCTGTGGGTTAACGCGCGGCTGGTGATGAATAATGTTCTGCCAGACAGAGGGAGCGCCAGGGATGGTGCAGCAGGAGGGGGCAGTTGGCCCAGCGGAGACAAGCGCTAAGCCCCAAATCTGTGCCAGTCTGGGGCCCCTGCCTGGGTGGACGTGCCCCCCGTGCCCTCTACACACACACACACCCAGGGAAACACAGGGAGAGAGTGTGAACATGCAGGGATAGTGTGAGTGTGTTTTGGGGGGAGGGCGGCTCTATGTCACACAGAGAGATGGAGTTGGTCTGTTTGTGAAAATCATATACTTCTGTGTGAGTGTCAGTATGTATCAGTGCAGTTTGGATGTGTGTGTGTGTGTGTGTGTGTGTGTGTGTGTGTGTGCACACTAAAGAGTGTGTGAGCGTGTACAGGCGAGTACGAGATAGAGGTAATTGACACAGTGCTGATTTTCTCAAAAACAAATGAAATCACAAAAAAGGTGTCTGGACCATCCTATAAGATGCCAGTTACATCAAAAATAGAGATTTGGCTGTAAAAAAGAAAATGTCTCCATTTCAAAAGGCTTCTGAATTTTGTAATTTCCACTCTGACATTTCTGACTTGATAATTCACATTTCCTGTTGCTTCAGGATTACTTTCCTGCTGTAGCAAACTGGCTCAAATTAAGATCCTACATATATGTAATATGGTAGCTCAATGACTTACCACTATGATAACATTGTGCCACCAGTAGGAGTGGGAACACCAATGATACATTTGAGGTAAATTGAGGCCACAAATGCTCAAATCTAATGTTATTTCCCTTCAGCAGCATACCACCCTGCATCCCATTGCTTGCTTGCTTCTGAACCTAAGCAGGGTTGCTGCCTGGATGGAAGGACAGATGCTGCTGGAAGCAGTGTTGGAGGGCCAGTAGGTGGAACTCCCTCTGCCCTAGGGCAGTGAAGGGGAAATTGCCCTTAGGGTGCCGTCTTTCGGATGGGACGTTAAAACAGGTATCCTGACTTATCGTAAGAGTAGGGGTGTTAACCCCGATATCGTGGCTAAATTCCCAACCTGGCCCCATTGCATCATGGCCACCTAATCATCCCCCTCATTCCTAATTGGCATATATCACTTCTCACCTCTACACCTGATAGCTGAAGTGTGGCCGTCTCATCCACACATTGGTGGGGGTTGAGGTGAGTTTGCCCCTACTATGTGAAGCGCTTTGAGTACCTCAGTTGGTAGAAATGAAATCCAATGAATTTAAAATGAGCAACACTGATTTAGACACACCATATGATCAGGCTAGAAATGACATACTAAAGGGGTGTGATGAGCTAATCATTTTTGACCCTTCACCTGATAACAGTTTACCACTGGAGATGTGTGTGTGAGTGAGGAGAAGGTCTATTGTAGGGAGTGAGCGAAGGCAACCGGTTGCCACAGGGCAGGTAAGGAGTGCAAGAAGGCAGTAGTGTGTGTGTGTGTGAGGAAGTCTACAATGGAGTGTGTGTGTGTGAGGCACCGCATACCAGCTGAATGAGGTCAGTCCTGTGTGACCCTCCAGCCTCGTTACTGCTCACGCACATCTCTTTCTCTCCTTCTCCTCCACATCCTTCTCCTCCACATCTCTCTCCTCCACATCTCTCTCTCTCCTTCTCCTCCACATCAATCTCTCTCTCTCCTCCACATCAATCTCTCTCTCTCCTCCACATCAATCTCGCTCTCTCCTCCACATCAATCTATCTCTATCCTCCACATAAATCTCTCTCTCTCCTCCACATCTCTCTATCTGTCTCCTCCACATCAATCTCTCTCTCTCCTCCACATCAATCTCTCTCTCCTCCACATATCTCTATCTCTCTCCTCCACATCTCTCTATCTCTCTCCTCCACATCTCTCTATCTCTCTCCTCCACATCTCTCTATCTCTCTCCTCCACATCAATCTCTCTCTCTCCTCTTTCTTTCTTTCTCTCTCCCACATCTCTTTTTCAATTCCGTCTCTTTCTTCCTCTCTCGTTCCCCCTGTCCCTCTCCCAGAGTGCAACAGTCAACACTTGGCCTCTTTCTCTTCTGACCCATTTGTGTGTGCGTCTGTCTCCATGGCCAATACCTCCCCTCCCCCCTCCTCTTCTCCCTCTGCCTGATTATTGTCTCCGGGAGAAAGCTTCCTTTTAGTATTCCGTAACCAAGGAGACGAGCCACTAGGAAGGCCTAGGCTGTCTACGCTGAAAACGAACGCTCTCCCTCACTCCACTAACCCCCTCTCCTTTCCTCCCTGTGTCTTTCTCCTCCTTTCTCAGCTTCTCTTATCCTCATTGACAACAGATACACAATGTATCACGTCTTATGCTATTAAAAACATTCAAATCAGCCGTGAGGCTTCCTTCCCTCTCTACCATGCGCACGCACGCACGCACGCACACACACACAGTCATAATGAAACATGTCATTGAAAGACCAAAGAATACTCCATCATCAAGTCCCTTTGTCACTGAACGCACTCATCTGTGAAAAGACAAACACCCATACATGTCAGAGCTGTAACTGTGTGCGTGAGTCTGAGTGGTGGTTTCCGGGCAATGATACTGCACTCGTCTGATCTCTGAACTGCGGACGGGAGAGGCTTGTCGACTCACGCCAGCCAGCCAGTCACACACACACACACTACCATTGACAGACCACTGCCAGCCATCACAACCTCTCAACGTCTCCTAATCCTCTACTACTGCCTGCCTGACAGCACAGCCTGAAGGCTCCCTTACTGCTACGCACGTGTGTGTGTGTGTGTGTGTGTGTGTGTGTGTGTGTGTGTGTGTGTGTGTGTGTGTGTGTGTGTGTGCGTGTGTGGACATGTTTAACTATACTCACAAGAATAGTAAATTTACAAACATTTTACCAACAGGGGACATTTTATTAGTCCACACAAGGTCAAATGCGATTTCTCAGGGGTTTAGGGTTAAGGTTAAAATTAGTGTTAGGGTTAGAATTAGGTTTAGGGTTGGGGTTAGGGGCTAGGGTTAAGGTTAAGTTAAGGTTTACAGGTAAAGGTTGGGGACAATTTGATTTTTGAATGGGACTGAATTGTGTGTCCCCACAAGGTTAGTTGTACAAGGCTGTGTGTGTGTGTGTCTCTTGATGAGTGTGAGCCAACAGTGAGGTCCAGATACAGCAGCAGAGTGTGTGACTCAGTCTCACACAAACAACAACACTCATATAACAGGCTGTTAATCAACAGGCTAGAAATACATAACAGACAATGCAAAGTGACCCAGATACAGAATAGTCTTACACACACAGACACATTACACTTTCACGATGCACATTCCCTCCACGTTAGAAATCTATGGTCACGGGGCCAGTGTTTTGAAATAGTTTCCATTGGCTACAGCAGGGAAATGTGTTGCGTGTGCGAGTGTGTGAGTATTAAACGGGCCACAAATGAAGAAGGCATACTTAGGCCACACGGGCCCTTTCTACATTCCTGCTCCCTCTCTGTTTCTTCCTCTCCCATTCTCTCTCTTTCCTCCTCTCGCTCTCAAATTCAAATTCAAGCTGCTTTATTGGCATGAAAAACATTGTGTCAAAACTGCCAAAGCAACAATGTTTGCAATATACATTGTAATAAAATTATAAACCATAAAGAATGACATAAAATGGTAGTAAATAATAATACAAAACTGAATACAAAAATAACAACAATATAGTAGAAATGTAATAAATATAAAAAGCTAAACATGGAAAATGAAACTATAACTAACTTATAACTAAATAACTGTCATCTTCACCATTACATCAGTACTACAACTACCATCATCATTACTACTACAACCAACACCATCATTAAACTGCTATCATTACCATCACCCTACTACCCACGCCACTACTCTCTCTCTCTCTCTCTGTTTCTTCCTCTCCCACTCGCTCTCTTCCTCTCCCACTCTCTCTCTCTTTCTTCCTCTCCCACTCTCTCTCTCTCTCTCTTTCTTCCTCTCCCACTCTCTCTCTTTCTTCCTCTCCCACTCTCTCCTTCCCTGGTTAAGGGCGACTGAAGTGATGTGGCTAACTAACTGAGTCATGTGGGTAGTTCTTCTCACCTGCTCCATACACCACAGAGTAGACGATACGCTTGGCATGCTCTCTATCCTCTGAACTCACTTCTCCTTCACTCACACCCTTCCTAGAGAGACAGAGAGAGAAGGAAGAGAGAGAGTAGGGGAAGAGAGGGGGGGTGGGGAGAAAGAGAGAGAGACGTTATGTAAGGAAGTCCTACTGGAGTGCAACTCCTCTGTCTGCAAAGTGAGAGTCCCAAAGGGCCTGACAAGGGACTGCAACATCACATCACAGAACATACTCACACACAGATGCACAGAGACATGCACACACACATGGGCCCATACATACACTCTCTCTCTCTGTGTTATTCCCTCTCTCTCTCTGGTTTATCTTTCTCTTTATGTCCTCTCACCCTCTTTGTTTTCTCTCTCTCTCTATCTGTTCTCTCCATCTCTACCTGTTATTTCTCTCTCCTAGTTTCATTGCCTGTAGCCCCAGGGTCAGACTTTCAAACCGTTTTATCTGTAGTACCTGCGGCTCGCTCACTCTCTTTCACGCACGCACGCGCACACACAGAGCTGTCAAATGGTGGAGTCAGATGGTTGGGGCTAAAGACAAATTAAAAGTGCTCAGCACCACCTGGTGGACAGAGTATTTATCTATTCTAGACAGCATTCTATCAGTTCTAATAGTGTTCTAACAGTGTTCTAACAGTGTTCAAACAGTGTTATTAACACTTTTAACAGCGTTCTAACAGTTCTAATAGTGTTCAAACAGTGTTCAATCATCGTTCTAACAGTGTTCTAACAGTGTTATTAACACTTTTAACAGCGTTCTAACAGTTCAAACAGTGTTCTAACAGTATACTAACAGCATTCTAGCAGCGTTCTAACAGTGTTATTAACAGTTCAAACAGCGTTCAAACAGTGTTCAAACAGTGTTCAAACAGTGTACTAACAGCGTTCTAACAGTGTTATTAACAGTTCAAACAGTGTTCAAACAGTGTTCAAACAGCGTTCAAACAGTGTACTAACAGTGTACTAACAGCGTTCTAGCAGCGTTCTAACAGTACTAACCGTGTTCTAACAGTATACTATCAGCATTCTAAAAGCGTTCTAACAGCATTCTAGCAGCGTTCTAACAGCATTCTAACAGCGTTCTAATAATGTTCTAACAGCGTTCTAACAACGTTCTAACAGTGTTCTAACTAGAGGTCGACCGATTAATCGGAATGGCCGATTAATTAGGGCCGATTTGGACACTGATTTGGCCGATTAAAACATATATAAATATATATTTTGTACATTTTTATTTAACTAGGCAAGTTCTAACAGCGTTCTAGCAGTGTTCTAACAGTATACTAACAGTTCTATCAGTGTACCAACAGTTCTATCAGTGTACCAACAGTTCTATCAGTGTACCAACAGTTCTAACAGCGTTCCAACAGTTCTAACAGCGTTCCAACAGATCTAACAGCGTTCCAACAGATCTAACAGCGTTCCAACAGTTCTAACAGCGTTCCAACAGATCTAACAGCGTTCCAACAGTTCTAACAGCGTTCCAACAGTTCTAACAGCGTTCCAACAGTTCTAACAGCGTTCCAACAGATCTAACAGCGTTCCAACAGTTCTAACAGCGTTCTAACAGTTCTAACAGTATACTAACAGTTCTAACAGCGTTCCAACAGATCTAACAGTTCTAACAGTATACTAACAGTTCTAACAGCGTTCTAGCAGTGTTCTAACAGTATACTAACAGTTCTAACAGCGCTCTAGCAGTGTTCTAACAGCGTTCTAACAGTTCTAACAGCGTTCTAACAGCGTTCTAGCAGTGTTCTAACAGAATACTAACAGTTCTAACAGTTCTAGCAGCGTTCTAGCAGTGTTCTAACAGTATACTAACAGTTCTATCAGTGTACCAACAGTTCTATCATTGTACCAACAGTTCTATCAGTGTACCAACAGTTCTATCAGTGTACCAAAAGTTCTATCAGTGGGTTAACAGTGTTCTGACAGAGGGTTCTAACAGTTCTAATGGTCTCCCTTGTTTTTCTCACCACAGGGTCCCTTTTTAACATGCACACACACATTTCAAAAAGTGTAATCACTGCGGCGATCGGCCTGGGGGTGCCCTGACAGAGAGGAAGGAGCCTCATACGCCGGTTGCTGCTGTAGTCATGGCAACAAGGCTGCGAGCGTTTGAAGTGATGCTGCGGTTTGGGCAGACTGATGGGCTGTGTGTGTGTGTGAGAGAGTGTGAACGTGGGAATACGGTATGGGGCTCTGTGGATGAGTGTGTGTGTGTGTGTGTGTGTGTGTGTGTCTGGGTTGATAGGCTCATCCCAAACGGCTGAGTGATGTGTGAACTGAGCATGCCCAAAGCAGTCCTATTGAGTACAACTAAAAGACAGACAGAGAGGAGGAAACTAGCTAGTGTAGCAGGGAGGAAATCAGAGGTCATAGAACTATGAAACGAGAGGCAAAACTGTGTGAGATGCGTGGATATCATATTAGTGTGTATGTGAGATACTACAAACTGCGAGACTGTGTGTGTGTGTGTGTGTCAGAGTTTGAGAGACTGTGTTTGTCTGTGGTACCCCCCACTGCGAGACTGTTTGTGTGTGTGTGTGTGTGTGTGTGAGACCCACCACTGTGAGGCCAGCATGGTGAAGACGTCGGCCTGTGGGTTGTTGAAGATCCTCTGCAGCTCAGGATCTGACGAGAGGTGAGCCAGCAGACGCAGTTCCACCTGGCAGAAATCTGACACACACACACACACCACCATCATTCTCCTCCACACTACTGTTCATTTTCACTACCATCATCGCTCAACATTTGTATATTAACTGACAATGTAATCAGCTGATAATGAACCAGGTAGTCAGCGGTAATGTCATTTAACAGAATGGCAAAGAGAGATAAGAGAATAGAGGGTGAGGTTGTAAACAACACGTGTGTTGAGAGCGAGAGAGAGAGGGATGGGAGAGGTGGAGAGAGAGAAAATAATGGGGAGGAGGCAGACACACAAAGAGAGGGAGAGCGAGAGAGAGGAAAAAAGAGAGGAGGGGAACAGATGAGTGTTCCTCCCACCCTGATCCTGTTGTCAGATGAGAGAGAATGGCTGATGAGGCAGGCAGCAAGCCAGCCAGCCAGCCAGCCCCTCCTGTGAGACGCCTGGGGGCCCGAGTTACCTTACCCAAATCCCATTAACACCCCGAACCCCCTAACCCCTTATAATCTGTGACACCCCCCCACCTCCCATCTCCAAGACCCCTCCCTCCCAAACGCAGCCTATCACATGATGATGACACACTTGCGCATGTTCCTCTCCGGATAGACAGACCACGGTCTCTGTTGTGTGTGTATGTGTGAGCCACACCTTGCTATCCCTTATCATACTGTTGTCAGGCTGGAATGTTCAAGATAATTATTATTACTGACATACACCTACTGGAGAGAAAGAGATAGAGGGGGAATGCTGACACACACATCACACTGTAATTCAGTGTAATTCAATTAGTGGATTGAGCATTGATTTTAGTGCTGGGGCTCCAAACTGGACTTGATGAGAATGTCGATGGCCGGCCCTGTATTCTCTCTCCACAGTAAAACAAACGTACTCAGCTATTAGCCTCTAATGATGTTTTTCCACTGCAGGGCCATGCCTTGCTGTGAATATCACGGTTCCTCTATTTCATTCCCACTTGCCCATGGCCCGCTTGATTCCTGGAACCAAGCGGGATATATCCAGCCTCGTTTGATACCTGGTACTGACCTCCAACCAAGTAGGCTGGTGGGTGGGGTTACACATGGCCGTACTCAATGACTGGTCTCACGCAACGATGTCACAGCGTATGTTGTTGATACTCACGCACAAGCCACTGGCTCCGTTTTTTAACAGAGAAAGTACATCTAACTACGAAACGGTACAGCTACAGAACACTAACGAATAACTCTGAAGCTAAAAACGCTGGATTCGACATCACCGACAGCGATGTTTGAAGCCATGGTAACGCTGAGCAGCAACGATAAGCGCGGTAATACATTGTTTTTAGCCAAATTACTATCTAGCTAGCTACCGATGTCTTATGATGAGCTTCATAACACATGCACACACACGAGGACACACAAACACATGTACACACAAGAAAACAAGAACATACATGACACACAAACACAAACACACGAGGACACACAAACACAAACACACGAGGACACACACACACACACACACACACACACACACACACACACCCGAGTCACTCCCATCTTCAAATGTAGACACACACATACCGGCACATTGGCTTCTAGGACACCAGATGTATGTCCTTGAACAGATTATTTAAAAATTGCACATAGAATAAGTTATAAGGTTAATTGAGTTGCCAATGGCAGCACCCCGGTCGGCCTTCAACTTGAGATACTCAATGAGAAATGGCAGCACTGAGCTAGCCTGCAACGTCTCTTCCTGGAGTAGCTCAAACTGTGCATGCTGTCGCCATGAGATGCCATCTTAACCGGCTTCCTTGGTTTCAAATGCACTACTGAGTCTTCACATAGGAATGAATGATGTCACATGATCGATGGCTTTGTCCATTCATATACAGTCATTGGTCTATCTCAACAGTGTCACTCTCGCCGGAACCCTATCATCCCCTCTCCTCTCATAAAAATGACAAAACAATCACATTTCCCTCCTGCAGCCGAATTAAATCGGCTATAAAATGATAAATAGTGTCTGCCTGACTGTGCTAGATGAGCTGGGCCTGTCTGGTTTAATATTGGTTGGCTGGTAATAAATATAGCTAGTTTAGTGCAGTGTGCTTTGATAATAGGCTGATAAAGGGTGTGTGTGTGTGTGTGTGTGTGTATGCATGAGTGTGTGTGTTTCTGATGATGATAGGCTTATAAAGGGGAGTTTCTAAAGATCTCTCCATCATTGTTTTATGCGTCAGATCACATTTGTAGCCCAGAGAATACTACGTGTGGGATGGGGGGTTGTGTGTGTGTGTCTGGACGTGCTTTGCCCATGTGTGTGTGTGTAATAGTTGTTTCGGCAAGGTCTGCTCCAGCGAGATTTTGTTTAGTGACAAAATCACTACCAACTAGCATCTTCCTATTGATCCCAACAGGAAGAAAATAAGATGGCCAAAGATAGAGCATCTACAATCGATAAGTCCTAAGGGTCATATCATCTTGGCCTAAGCACACGCACGCACGCACACACACACATACATACATACAGTTGAAGTCGGAAGTTTACATACACTTAGTTTGGAGTCATTAAAACTTGTTTTTCAACCACTCCACAAATGTCTTGTTAACAAACTATAGTTTTGGCAAGTCGGTTATGACATCTAGTTTGTGTATGACACAAGTCATTTTTCCAACAATTGTTTACAGACAGATTATTTCACTTATAATTCACTGTATCACAATTCCAGGGGGTCAGAAGTTTACATACACTAAGTTGACTGTGCCTTTAAACAGCTTGGAAAATTCCAGAAAATTATGTCATGGTTTTAGAATCTTCTGATAGGGTAATTGACATAATTTGAGTCAACTGGAGGTGTACCTCTGGATGTGTTTCAAGGCCTACCTTCAAACTCAGTGCCTCTTTGCTTGACATCATGGGAAAATCAAAAGAAATCAGTCAAGACCTCAGAAAAAAAAGTCTGACTCCATAAGTCTGGTTCATCCTTGGGAGCAATTTCCAAACGCCTGAAGGTACCACGTTCATTTGTACAAACAATAGTACGTAAGTATAAACACCATGGGACAACGCAACCGTCATACCGGTCAGGAAGGAGACACATTCTGTCTCCTAGAGATGAACATTTGGTGCGAAAAGCGCAAATCAATCCCAGAACAACAGCAAAGGACCTTGTGAAGATGCTGGAGGAAACAGGTACAAAAGTATCTATATCCACAGTAAAACGAGTCCTATATCGACATAACCTGAAGGGCCGCTCAGCAAGGAAGAAACCACTGCTCCAAAACCGCCATAAAAAAGCCAGACTACGGTTTGCAACTGCACATGGGGACAACGATCATACTTTTTGGAGAACTGTCCTCTGGTCTGATGAAACAAAAATAAAACTGTTTGGCCATAATGACCATCGTTATGTTTGGAGGAAAAAGGGGGAGGCTTGCAATCCAAAGAACACCATCCCAACCGTGAAGCACGGGGGTGGCAGCATCATGTTGTGGGGGTGCTTTGCTGCAGGAGGGACTGGTGCACTTCACAAAATAGATGGCACCATGAGGTAGGACAATTATGTGGATATATTGAAGCAACATCTCAAGACATCAGACTTTAGGAAGTTAAAGCTTGGGCGCAAATGGGTCTTCCAAATGAACAATGACCCCAAGCATACTTCCAAAGTTGTGGCAAAATGGCTTAAGGACAACAAAGGCAAGGTATTGGAGTGGCCATCACAAAGCCTTGACCTCAGTCCCATAGAAATTTTGTGGGCAGAACTGAAAAAGTGTGTGCGAGCAAGGAGGCCTACAAACCTGACTCAGTTACACCAGCTCTGTCAGGAGGAATGGGCCAAAATTCACCAAACTTATTGTGGGAAGCTTGTGGAAGGCTACCCAAAACATTTTACCCAAGTTAAACAATTTAAAGGCAATGCTACCAAATACTAATTGCGTGAATGTAAACTTCTGACCCACTTGGAATGTGATGAAAGAAATAAAAGCTGAAATAAATAATTCTCTCTACTCTTATTCTGACATTTCACATTCTTAAAATAAAGTGGTGATCCTAACTGACCTAAGACAGGGAATTTTTACTAGGATTAAATGTCAGGAATTGTGAAAAACTGAGTTTAAATGTATTTGGCTAACATGTATGTAAACTTCCGACTTCAACTGTACATACAGTATAATCTAGGCCTACATCTCAGATGGCTGGTTATTAGAGCCTGGCCAAATAAAATGAAGGGAAAACGATACAGTACATTAACCCCTGAAAGTGAAACATTCACTCAATTGATATTTTGTGTGTGTCTTGGTTCTAAAAGGGGTTTTACAAAAAACAACAACTAGAAAAGGTACACCCCCCCCCTCCCCCTCAAAAAAAGAGTGCTTGCTTCAAGCAGTATAAAAAAAGAGAATAATAACAATAAGCATGTGGAATAACTTGCTGACACAAGTACACTAATAATGAATGATATGGCCAGTGTGACCTTTGCCTACCTGCAGCCAGGAAGGTGTAGCCATCCTGGGGGATGAACATGGCCCGTGGGTGAACCGTCACCACCTCCGCTTCCTTTCCTGAGAGAACCAAAACACACAGCCACCATGAACCTACCGTACCACATTACTGTACCAACCATGTTAATATAGTACAATCCTATTACCCAGGACTCCCCGGAAAACAGTGGCAAGTGTTACTGAATGGACTAAAGAAAATAAAGTGAATTTCAAATGAAATACCCAGCTATAAAACCCAACTTCCACTTTTATAAAGATATAACACAGCTGCCATCCTACGGTGAGCCTGAATAATATAATTACACTGTTCAGGTTATACATGTGTTATAACCGCCTTGTCATCTCTCCATTCTATAGTGAGTAGTGCTGGTGAGTTTCCTAGTCAGTCAGCCAGCCAGTCAGTGCTTTGATTAACTGGCAGCCCTATAAATACAACATGTGTGAGAAGTTAACTAGAGGACATCTCCTGACTTCAATTAAAAGAGAAAAAAATAATTAAGTAAGTGTTTTTTTTCTATATGGAAACATGAGAAGGAAATAGTGAGAAATAGTGAGGTAGGGAAAATATATAGGAGCGATGGAGAAGACAGCGAGAGAGCGAGAGAAAGAGAGAGAAAGAAAGAGATGTAGTAGACAGGTGAGAGAGAAAAAAGAGACAAGAGGGAAAGATAAACAGTTAGTCCATCATCCACTATATGGTTAGCATTAAACTAGCTAGGTAAGAAACTAGGTCATGGTTAGCAGTAAACTAGCTAGATAAGAAACTGGGTCATGGTTAGCAGTAAACTAGCTAGGTAAGAAACTAGGTCATGGTTAGCATTAAACTAGCTAGGTAAGAAACTAGGTCGTGGTTAGCAGTAAACTAGCTAGGTAAGAAGATGGGTCGTGGTTAGCAGTAAACTAGCTAGGTAAGAAGCTGGGTCGTGGTTAGCAGTAAACTAGCTAGGTAAGAAACTGGGTCGTGGTTAGCAGTAAACTAGCTAGGTAAGAAACTGGGTCGTTGGTTGAGGTAATCAGAATCCCCTCAGGACGAATCTAACGCCACGTCATTATCCTGGGCAGGTAAGTGCTGACCCCGACTGAGTAAAAGAGGAAAAACGTCCCCTACTGTTCACCATCAACGTCACAGGCACACACACACGTTGGACGCTCGCACACACACACACACACAGGGCAACAAAACCCAGTGTAACACCTCTAATAAGTACTGATTAGGGCTTCAATCACCTTCAAAGAGGGGCTGGGTGACTGATGGAGGGAGAAAGAGAGGTGAAAAAAGGAGAGGGGGAGGGAGAGGGAGGGGCGGGCGGGCGGGCGGGCGGGCGGGCAGGCAGGCAGGCAGGCAGGCAGGCAGGCAGGCAGGCAGGCAGGCAGGCAGGCAGGTACACCTATAGCTCATCTCTTGGCAGTAGTACTGTAGACTACTTTATCACTGACCTCAATTCCATAGCTCTCTCAGAGCGTTCAGTCAGCCCACTGACACCCTTATCAGATCACAGCAAAATCAGTCTACTTGAACAGAGCAATACTCAATCATGAGGCATCAAAGCCAAAGTAAGTGAATAATATTAAGAAATGCTATAAATGGAAGGAAAGTAGTGTGGAAACCTACCAAAAAACAATTAGGCAACAACAAATTCAATTCCTTATAGACAACTTCCTGGACAAAGCTTTCCACTGTAATAGTGAAGGTGTAAACTTGGCAGTAGAAAACATTTGAAATGTCTTTAAACATTTGAAATCTCTTTATTCTTTTGGAACTTCTGTGTAACGTATACTGTTAATTGTTATTGTTTATTTCACTTTTGTTTATTGTGTACTTCACTTGCTTTGGCAAAGTTAACATGTGTTTCCCATGCCAATAAAGTCCTTGAATTGAGAGAGAGAGAGAAAAAGAGAGAGTGAGAGAGAGCGAGAGAGAGATATAGTTGATGAGTAGGTGCTCTGGGGATATGATGGGTGAGTGGCAGGGCAGGGGGTGCTAATGCTAGCACCTACGACTCACCGAAGGCAGGGAGAAAGAGAACCATAGAACTAGTGATGACCAGGGTGAATAAAAGGAGAACGTGTACATGTCTGCATGACTAGTGTGACGAATCTCCTGTACACAACTATTGCCGGAGAGGAAGGAAATCGGGGATCGAGGCCAATGGTGACTTTAAAACATTTACAGGGTTTAATGGCTGTGATAGGAGAAAACTGAGAATGGATCAACAACATTGTAGTTACTCCACAATACTAACCTAAATGACAGAGTGAAAAGTAGGAAGCCTGTACAGCCTGTGTGTGTGTGTGTGTGTGTGTGTGTATTTGTGTGCGTGCGAGTGTGGGAGGGGTGATTAATTTTACCTTAAACATATGGAGAGGCTGTGCATAATGCATAATTCGACCGGATTTGAATTTGAATGTGTGTGTGTTGTGTGATTAACTCTACCTTGAACATATTGCTTCTTAGTGATCTGCACCGGCTGCCTTGGGAGGGCCTGGAAGTTCTAAAATCACAAAACATTTATAGTCAAGCAAAGCACAACACACCTAGAGAAACATATTTATATGCATGATAATTAGAGAAAATAAGAGCGCAAGAGACCTTACACCTAGAGAAATATATCAAAATGCATGGTAATTAGAGAAAATAAGAGAGCAAGATACCTTTCCTCGGAGGCTTTTTAGAATGTACAAAATAGCGTTGCCCAGGTAATGAATCCCAACCTTCAGTCAGTGAGTGTTAAAAGGCACAGGAGCGGTTGATATTTAACACTGACTGGCTCTACTACTACGACATCATTAGATCTGAACAGCTACCACTGTTAACAAGAGAGACTGGAGAAAGGGAGGTAGACGGTCGGAGGGAGGGGGAGAGAGAGGGGGGAGAGAGATGGGGGGGTTGGCGAAGAGATGGGGAGGAAGGAGAGAGATAGAGAGATGGAGAGAGGGATGGTTGGAGACTTGGCAAAGGCTGGCACACAGACAAAGCTGGCATGCAGTGCCCCATGCCACACACAGGTGTTACTAATGGAGACAAGTTCTAGTTAGAAAAATGTATTTTAGTGTCACTCCACAATACATTGCATTCGGAAAGTATTCAGACGCCTTGACTTTTTCCACATTTTGTAACGTCACAGCCTTATTCTAAAATGGATGTTTTTAAATCCCTCATCAAACTATACACAATACCCCATAATACAAATCAAAAGCATATTTTCTGAAATTTTAGCAGAAGCACCTTTAACAGCGATTACAGCCTCGAGTCTTCTTGGGTATGGCGCTACAAGCTTCGCACACCTGTACTTGGGGAGTTTCTCCCATTCTTTTCTGCAGATCCTCTCAAGCTCTGTCAGGTTGGATGGGGAGCGTCGCTGCACAGCTATTTTAAGGTCACTCCAGAGATGTTCGATCGGGTTTAAGTCCGGGCTCTGACTGGGCCACTCAAGGACATTCAGAGACTTGTTCTGAAGCCACTCCTGCCTTGTCTTGGCTGTGTGCTTAGGGTCGTTGTCATGTTGGAAGGTGAACCTTCGGCCCAATCTGAGGTCCTGAGCAGGTTTTCATCAAGGATCTCTCTGTACTTTGCTCTGTTCATCTTTCCCTCGATCCTGACTAGTCTCGCAGTCCCTGGCGCTGAATAACATCCCCACAGCATGATGTTGCCACCAGCATGCTTCACCGTAGGGATGTTGCCAGGTTTCCTCCAGACGTGACGCTTGGCATTCAGGCAGGGAGAAAGAGAACCTGAAAGAGTTCATTCTTGGTTTTAATCAGACCAGAGAATCTTGTTTCTCATGGTCTGTGAGTCTTTAGGTGCCTTTTGGCAAACAAGCGGGCTGTCATGTGCCTTTTATTGAGGAGTGGCTTCCGTCTGGCCACATAAAGGCCTGATTGGTGGAGTGTTGCAGAGATGGTTGCCCTTCTGGAAGTTTCTCCCTTCTATAGAGAGGAACTCTGGAGCTCTGTCAGTGTGACCATCGGGTTCTTGGTCACCTCCCTGACCAAGGCCCTTCTCCCCCAATTGCTTAGTTTGGCCGGGAGGCCAGCTCTAGTGGTTCCAAACTTCTTCCATTTAAGAATGATGAAGGGCACTGTGTTCTTGGCGACCTTCAATACTGCAGAAATGTTTTGGTACCCTTCCCCAGATCTGTGCCTCGACACAATCCTGTCTCGGAGTTCTATGGACAATTCCTCCAACCTCATGGCTTGGTTTTTGCTCCTACATGCACTGTCAACTGTGGGACCTTACATAAACAGGTGTGTGCCTTTCCAAATCATGTCCAATCAATTGAATTTACCACATGTGGACTCCAATCAAGTTGTAGAAACATCTCAAGGATGATCAATGGAAACAGGATGCACCTGAGCTCAATTTTGAGTCTCATAGCAAAAGGTCTAAATACTTATGTAAATAAGATATTTCTGTTTTAATTTGTTATGCATTTGAAAAAGTTTCTAAAAACATGTTTTCACTGTCATTGTGGGGTATTGTGTGTAGATTGCTGATGATTTAAAAAATATTTAATCAATTTTAGAATAAGGCTGTAACGTAACAAAATGTGAAAGGTCAAGGGGTCTGAATACTTTCTGAAGGCCCTGTAGTAAGGCAAGGGGTCTGAAAACTTTCTGAAGGCCCTGTAGTAAGGCAAGGGGTCTGAAAACTTTCTGAAGGCACTGTAGTAAGGCAAGGGGTCTGAAAACTTTCCCAACGCACTGTAGTAAGGCAAGGGGTCTGCATACTTTCTGAAGGCACTGTAAGGCAAGGGGTCTGAATACTTTCTGAAGGCACTGTAGTAAGGCAAGGGGTCTGAATACTTTCTGAAGGCACTGTAAGGCAAGGGGTCTGAATACTTTCTGAAGGCACTGTAGTAAGGCAAGGGGTCTGAATACTTTCTGAAGGCACTGTAAGGCAAGGGGTCTGAATACTTTCCCAACGCACTGTAGTAAGGCAAGGGGTCTGAATACTTTCTGAAGGCACTGTAAGGCAAGGGGTCTGAATACTTTCTGAAGGCACTGTAGTAAGGCAAGGGGTCTGAATACTTTCTGAAGGCACTGTAAGGCAAGGGGTCTGAAAACTTTCTGAAGGCACTGTAGTAAGGCAAGGGGTCTGAATACTTTCTGAAGGCACTGTAAGGCAAGGGGTCTGAATACTTTCTGAAGGCACTGTAAGGCAAGGGGTCTGAAAACTTTCTGAAGGCACTGTAGTAAGGCAAGGGGTCTGAATACTTTCTGAAGGCACTGTAGTAAGGCAAGGGGTCTGAATACTTTCTGAAGGCACTGTAAGGCAAGGGGTCTGAATACTTTCTGAAGGCACTGTAGTAAGGCAAGGGGTCTGAATACTTTCTGAAGGCACTGTAGTAAGGCAAGGGGTCTGAAAACTTTCTGAAGGCACTGTAGTAAGGCAAGGGGTCTGAATACTTTCTGAAGGCACTGTAAGGCAAGGGGTCTGAAAACTTTCTGAAGGCACTGTAGTAAGGCAAGGGGTCTGAATACTTTCTGAAGGCACTGTAAGGCAAGGGGTCTGAATACTTTCTGAAGGCACTGTAAGGCAAGGGGTCTGAATACTTTCTGAAGGCACTGTAGTAAGGCAAGGGGTCTGAATACTTTCTGAAGGCACTGTAGTAAGGCAAGGGGTCTGAATACTTTCTGAAGGCACTGTAAGGCAAGGGGTATGAATACTTTCTGAAGGCACTGTAAGGCAAGGGGTCTGAATACTTTCTGAAGGCACTGTAAGGCAAGGGGTCTGAATACTTTCTGAAGGCACTGTAAGGCAAGGGGTCTGAATACTTTCTGAAGGCACTGTAAGGCAAGGGGTCTGAATACTTTCTGAAGGCACTGTAAGGCAAGGGGTCTGAATACTTTCTGAGGGCACTGTAAGGCAAGGGGTCTGAATACTTTCTGAGGGCACTGTAGTAAGGCAAGGGGTCTGAATACTTTCTGAAGGCACTGTAAGGCAAGGGGTCTGAATACTTTCCGAAGGCACTGTAAGGCAAGGGGTCTGAATACTTTCCCAACGCACTGTAGTAAGGCAAGGGGTCTGAATACTTTCCGAAGGCACTGTAAGGCAAGGGGTCTGAATACTTTCCGAAGGCACTGTAAGGCAAGGGGTATGAATACTTTCTGAAGGCACTGTAAGGCAAGGGGTCTGAATACTTTCTGAAGGCACTGTAAGGCAAGGGGTCTGAATACTTTCTGAAGGCACTGTAAGGCAAGGGGTCTGAATACTTTCCGAAGGCACTGTAAGGCAAGGGGTCTGAATACTTTCCGAAGGCACTGTAAGGCAAGGGGTATGAATACTTTCTGAAGGCACTGTAAGGCAAGGGGTCTGAATACTTTCTGAAGGCACTGTAAGGCAAGGGGTCTGAAAACTTTCTGAAGGCACTGTAAGGCAAGGGGTCTGAATACTTTCTGAAGGCACTGTAAGGCAAGGGGTATGAATACTTTCTGAAGGCACTGTAAGGCAAGGGGTATGAATACTTTCTGAGGGCACTGTAAGGCAAGGGGTCTGAATACTTTCCGAAGGCACTGTAAGGCAAGGGGTATGAATACTTTGAGGGCACTGTAAGGCAAGGGGTCTGAATACTTTCCGAAGGCACTGTAAGGCAAGGGGTATGAATACTTTCTGAAGGCACTGTACATAGAATTGTTCATTATAGTGACAGCCCCAGGGATGAAAATCCTACCGAAGAGTTCAGAGCGACATTTCATTGTCTGGTATGTCCGACCTGATGGGAGGAGATCAAAGCAGTGGTGGAGTGGATGGAGCGTTCATTCAGAAGGGAGAGTTTTTATAGTAGTCTATTTTGTTTGCTGCGTTGACAAATCCATTTCCCCACAGGGATTCTAAAGTAATATAAAAGTAATATAATTCATTTGTCTCACAGCCACAGTCTGATTCATCCAATTTCTATTTCACATCATAGACCCAGGAGGCGGTGTAGGGTGGTAAATCTGTGTTTCAAGTTTGAATGTCACATGCAGAAGTACAGTGAAATGCCTTTCTTGCTAGCTCTAACCCCAACAATGCAGTAATCAATAACACTGTAATACTAGAAATAACAAGGTAGAACAAAAATAAACAAGATATAAAAATAAGAATAAGAACACAATAAAGTAAGTAAGCAAAGTATATACAGGGTCAGTTCCAGTACCATATTTACAATGTGCAGGGATACTACACTGCTCAAAAAAATAAATGGAACACTAAAATAACACATCCTAGATCTGAATGAATGAAATATTTTTATTAAATACGTTTTTCTTTACATTGTTGAATGTGCTGACAACAAAATCACAATGCTAGAGGGGTGGTGTACAAAAAGTATTCAGCGATTGGATCATCTCCAACCAATCAGAGTATCAAAGCCAATGAGACATTTTCAAGCCGCCACTTCACCCACGTGTGTTCTGGCTCTGGCCCAACTCATCGGTTTCCGGGACCGTTCAGAACAGCTAGAATATTTTTCCGTTCTAGAAATCATCGGGGAGGTACTCAGATCCAGACTCATTGCGGAGACAAAACTAACGTCTGTGGGTGTGGTGTAGCGTTTGGCCGGAGCAAGAAGTCTGGGTAGCCAGGCAAACTTAATCAAGGTTTGTAAAAAAATATATATTACAAAATACCTAATAATATATCTGTTTGGGATTCTTGCAGTCATTTTTCAGTGTGCAAAGTATTTATAACTATGTACCGGTCCCCCGACCATCCGCTCAAGGAAAAATTGGCCCACGGCTGAAATTAATTGGCGACCCCTAGTTTATTACTAGTCAGTATAGGATGGGGTTATAACAATGGGATGCTGTTCACACACTAATAAGGTCAGGGATACGGGCTCGGCCTCTGTACTATACAGTATATACAGTGCCTTCAGAAAGTATTCATACACCTTTGTCTTACTCCACGTGTTGTGTTACAGCCTGAATGAAAAATGTATTAAATATACATGTTTCCTAACCCTTATCTTCACACAAACCCCACAATCACAAAGTGAAAACAACAAGTTTTTAAGAGCTTTCCACACCTGGATTGTGCAACATTGGCCGATTATTTATTTATTTATTTATTTATTTATTATTCAAGCTCTGTCAAATTAGCTGTTGATCATTGCTAGACAACAATTTTCAGATCTTGCCATAGATTTTCAAGAAGATGTAAGTCTTTAACTGTAACTCGGCTACTGAGGAACATTCATTGTCTTCTTGGTAAGCAACTCCAGTGTAGATTAGGGCTTGTGTTTTAGGTTATTGTCCTGGTGAAAGGTGAATTAATCTCCCAGTGTCTAGCGGAAAGCACACTGAACCAAGTTTTCTTCTAGGATTTTGCCTGTGCTTAGCTCCATTCTGTTAATTTTGTATCCTGACAAACTCACCAGTCCTCAACGATTACAAGCATACTCGTAAAATTATGCAGCCACCACTATGCTTGAAAATATGGAGAGCGGTACTCAGTAATGTGTTGTATTTTTTGCAGTATTACTTTAGTGTCTCGTTGCAAGCAGGATGGATGTTTTTGAATAATCATAAACACTGTTCCCTGATCAGTTTGACGCAACCTCTTAAGGATCTGACCCTTTTTTACATTTTCATTTCTAACTGCCTGTAGCAAGGATATGCATATTCTTGATACCATTTGAAAGGAAACACTCTGAAGTGGGTGGAAATGTGAAATTAATGTAGGAGAATATAACACATTAGATCTAGTAAAAGACAATACAAACAAAAAAACGTGTTTTCAAAAAAATAAAAAAATGAAATGCAAGAGAAAGGCCATAATATAGTATTGCAGTTCAGGTGCAATTCATATTTTGGCCACTAGATGGAAGGAGTGTGTGTGCAAAGTTTCAGGTTGATCCAGTGAAGCATTGCAATACTGGACAGTATTTTAAATCAAGCCTGCCCAAATGTGCCGAATTGGTCAATTGATACATTTTCAAACACATAACTATAGAGAACATACAAAAATGATATCGTAATAAAACATTTAAGTTTACACACTGCCAGGAATGTCATGCATGATGGATCATTATCTTATATACTAACTTTCACACATCTAGATGGCCGGGCAGGGTGGGTGTGGAGCCAGAGACAGCAGTAGTTCAAACTGTAGAACCCAGTTACTACATTTGAATATAAAAATTGATTTTATAAAACAAAACTATGCTAAATCTTTATCTCTGGGGTCCTCAGAATTACAAATCAGAGCAAGATTACTGAATGTAAGTACATTATTTACCTTCAGAAGTGAATGTATCAAACCAGTTGCAGTGATAACAGTTTTTTGCTGTTGTGCACTCTCCTCAAACAATAGCATGGTATTTTTTCACTGTAATAGCTACTGTAAATTGGACAGTGCAGTTAGATTAACAAGAATTGACGCTTTCTGCCCATATAAGACATGTCTATGCCCTGGGAAATGTTCTTGTTCTTTCCAATGTCATGCTAATCATATTAGCGGACGTTAACTCAACCGTCCCAGTATAGGGACACCGATCTCGTAGAGATTTTAAAGGTACAATATGTAACTTTTTGCGCAACCCGACCAAATTCACATAGAAATGTGAGTTACAGATATGTAATTTTCATTGAAAGGAAGTCTAAGAAGCGGTAGATGCGTTTTATCCCTTCTGCTCTTAAGTTTAATTTTTGCGGCTTTTACTTTCGGTTGTGTACACCAGCTTCAAACAGCTGAAAACACAATATTTTTGGTTATGGAAAAGACATTTCACAGCAGTTTAGATGGTACACTGATTCTCGTCACATAACCTGTGACCACATATAAACCCTGGCCTCAGATCAGGGTGGAGATAGAACAACTAAAATGTCTTCCAGACCTGGGTTCAATTAGTATTTGAAAATCCTTCAAATACTTTTGAGTGTTTTCTCTAGCCTGTTTGGAGTGCCAGATGGGCAGGGTTTGCAGTTTTGGGACTATGCCCAGATAAAGTAGCTGATATGATTTTGAATAGTATTTAAACCAAAGTGTGATGTCAGATGAGGTTGGGTAGCTAAGATGTCTTCAGGTCTATTGAGTTCTCTGAGCCGAGGCAGAACTTTAAATAACCTCAGATCAACACTATCGATCCACAAAGGAATTTGAGCCTTTGCACACACGCACACACAGGATTGATGAGGCGCAGGGAGAGATTGGGCCAGGCTCAACTGTTTTCCCTGTAATCCCTGTTTATCCAGACCAGTCCACACTGCTCCCACTACATTCACACACACCGCACGATCTATAACACTGGAACTGACACTGCTGCAGAGGGTGTGTGTGTGTGTGAGTGATGGTGTTGGTTAAATAGGGGAGAACCAGGAAAGAAGATCTGCAGTACTGAAATGTAATGTAGACACACACTTGCAGTAGAAACACACATCATCACAGTAGAAACACATACTTGCAGTAGAAACAGACATTAACACGAGCCACCTCCTCCCAGTCTGTGTCATCTGACAGAGAAAGCAGCACTCTGTACCTACAGCACATCATCTATTATTCACTCGACAGAGAGAGGGGCGGGGTGATATGGGGAGGGAGAGATGGAGGGCGAGGGAAAGAGAAAAGGGGGAGCGGGAGAGTGAGGTGGGGGAGGAGAGAGAGATGGGAAGAGAGAGGGGGCGGGAGAGAGAGAGGTGAGAGAGGGGAAGCGAGAGAGATGGAAGTGAGGGGAGACAGAAAGGGGAAGAGAGAGAGGCGAAGAGAGAAGGGGCGGGAGAGAGAGAGGGAAGAGAGGGGAAGGGAGAGAGGGGGGAGAGATAGAGGGGATGGTGTGAGAGAGAGAAAGAGGGAGAGGGGAAGGGAGGAAAGAGAGAGATACTGCAGCAGTAGGGTGGGGACAGAGCTGAGCACATTCCCACAGTGGACATAGAAAACAGTAAATGGCAGCAAAATAATGCTGAGTGTGTGTTGTTGAATGTGTGTAATGACACGTTTTCTAGGTATAACCATATTGTGTCAAGTGTGTGTGTGTGTGTGTGTGTGTGTGTGTGTCTGTGAAACAGAGAGGTTTCTGGCCGTGGCGTGGCAGGTGATTCACAGTGTCAGATGTGTCTGCTCAGCTTTCCCATCATGCACTGTATTCCTTCGAGGCCAGCAGATATCAGGATAAAACCTCCCCTCACACACACACACACAGAGAGAGCGAGAGCTGCCAGGTTGACAGAAGGCTTGACCCCGCCCCTGCAGGTCTCTCTCCCGGCCCCTGCTCCTACACAGCATATGTTGAAGCACAGCACTGTGACCACACACAGACACAGTCACACACACATACACACAAATACACACACACACAGGGAGAGAGACAGAACGACAGACAGACACACACACACACACACACACACAAAGAAAATGACAGATACAGACAACTGCAGATGACAGAAATGCACACAGACACAAAAACCCAATCCTGCAGCACAGTGAACAAACCACCACAAGACAGATGAGAGAGAGTGACAGTGAGGGAGAGAGACAGACAGACAAACAAACAGTGAGAGTGACAGACAGAGCAAGAGTTACAGAAGACAAAATGTGAGAGGGAGGAATCAGAGAAGACAAAACAAGGAAGAGAGGAGAAAAGAGAGGGAAGGTAGCCTAAATAAGGGAAAGAAGGAGAAGAGAGGAGAGAAAAAAAGGAGAGGAAAGAGAAGGAGTGTGTCTGCCAGTCCCAGCAGATCTGTCATCTCTCATTAACCCTTTACAACCGTGTAGGGGTTGAGAACAAGTCCCAGTGTTTCCGGTCTGGAAGCACGCTATTCACTGCACCTACAGGCCCACTCTGGTATTGCAGTTTAGTTGAAGTCATGCCCAAAATGACAATTCTCAGAGACAAGTCAAATTTGTATTATTTTTTAAATAAGACACTTTAGTCATTACCTTTGTACACAAAACATCCATAACATTCTTCAAGTAATTTTCTTAGAGGCAGATGTTTTTTTTTAAAATTATCACTCACAGCCAAACATTTCATATTCATCCACTGTCTGCGTGCTAGTAACCGGCTCTCTAAATCCAGATGTTTTCGGAAAGTATTCAGACCCCCTTGACTTTTTCTACATTCTGTTACATTACATTACTAAAATAGATTACAAAAAACATTTTCCTCATCAATCTACACACAATAGCCCATAATGACAAAGAAAAAATATCAGTTTTACATAAATATTCAGACCCTTTACTACTTTGTTGAAGCACCTTTGACAGCGATTACAGCATCAAGTCCTCTTGGGTATGACACTACAAGCTTGGCACACCTGTATTTGGGGAGTTTCTTCTATTCTTCTCTGCAGATCATCTCAAGCTCTGTCAGGTTGGATGGGGAGCGTCACTGCACAGCTATTTTCAGGTCTCTCCAGATCTGTTCGATCGGGTTCAAGTCTTGGCTGTGTGCGTAGGGTCGTTGTCCTGTTGGAAGGTGAACCTTCGCCCCAGTCTGAGGTCCTGAGGGCTCTGGAGCAGGTTTTCATCAAGGATCTCTCTGTACTTTGCTCCGTTCATCTTTGCCTCGATCCTGACTGGTCTCCCAGTCCCTGCCTCTGAAAAACCTCCCCACAGAATGATGCTGCCACCATGCTTCCCAGTAGGGATGGTGCCAGGTTTCCTCCAGATGTGACGCTTGGCATTCAGGCCAAAGAGTTTAATCTTGGTTTCATCAGAACAGAGAATCTTGTTTCTCATGGTCTGAGAGTCTCATGGCCTGAAACTCCAAGCGGGTTGTCATGTGCCTTCCATCTGGCCACTCTACGATAAAGGTGGAGTGCTGCAGAAATGATTCCTCCATCTTCACAGAGGAACTCTGTCAGAGTGACCATCGGGTCCTTGGTCACCTCCCTGACCAAGGCCCTTCTCCCTGATTGCTCAGTTTGGCTGGGCAGCCAGCTCTAGGAAGGGTCTTGGTAGTTGCAAACTTCTTCCATTTAAGCATGATAGAGGCCACTGTGTTCTTGGGGACCTTCAATGGTGCAGAAATGTTTTGGTACCCTTCCCCAGACCTGTGCCTTGACACAATCCTGTCTCTGAGCTATACGGACAATTCCTTCGACCTCATGGTTCGGTTTTTACTCTGACATGGACTGTCAACTGTTTATTTTATTTTTTACCTTTATTTAACTAGGCAAGTCAGTTAAGAACAAATTCTTATTTTCAATGACGGCCTAGGAACAGTGGGTTAACTGCCTGTTCAGGGGTAGAACGACAGATTTGTACCTTGTCAGCTCGGGGATTTGAACTTGCAACCTTCCAGTTACTAGTCCAACGCTCTAGCCACTAGGCTACCCTGCCGTCCCGACCAATCAAGTTGTAGAAATATCTCAAGGATGGTCAATGGAAACAGGATGCACCTGAGCTCAATTTCGAATCTCATAGCAAATGGTCTGAATACTCATGTAAATAAGGTATTCATTTTTTAAATTTTATAAATTTGCAAAACAATTCAAAAAAACTGTTTTCGCTTTATCATTATGGGGTATTGTGTGTAGATTGCTGAGGATTTTCTGTTTAAATGTAATCCATTTTAGAATAAGGCTGTAACTAAACAAAATGTGGAAAAAGTCGTAGTTGAGGTAATACAGTATGAACATGTGGGTAGGGATAGGGGGAAATAGTAACACAATAAAAACAATAACGAGGCTATATCCAAGAAGTACCAGTACCGAGTCAATGTGCAGGGGTACGAGCTTAGGAGATCTTAGACATTTTGTTCTATGAGATAATCTTCATCAGCTAAAGTCAGTTTTTGTGAATTTTGAAGCATTTTTATATCATCAAAATAAGCACATAAAGCCTTTATAATTCATAAAAGTTAACTGCCTGATATTACATCATAGAACAAAATGTATAAGGCTTTTAGGACTACAAACTGGCGAGCTCTATAGTGGAGAAAATTTGTTTTGCGGAAACATGCACCTGAATGACTCCATTCTATGCACAACAAAACCGTAAGATCGTATTTGATCATTTAGCTAGTCATGTTGGCAATAGAACAAGGTTTCAAAAGATGCCCACCTGACCCAGATTGAGATTTATAATGGCCTGTTTTTGAATTGCGTAAACAACAACAGTAATTGTGTGATGGTGGGGATGCAAGACTGTCTTCCAAACAAAAAACTACAAGCGTGCTTGCCTCAACGGCACAGCTAGGAGAGCCACAAAAAAAAAAATGCACCTAAAAGTTGAAAGCTCTTTGCCTGACGACTCACCCAGAATTTCATTCCGCTGCTCTATCGATCGCTACATACATTCAATCTGTAACTGCCATCCTAGAAGTTGTACGTGTGACTTCAAAATAAGGGACGTTGTACAAAAACAAATTCATCAGCGATCGCATATAAAATCAACAGTGTGATGTTTTTGGATTCAGGCTTGTGTCAGGTGAACTGTTGTGTCCTCACCTTCAGCCTGAAAATGTCCCCATAATCTCAAAAGAGATGCAACTGCTACCAGATGTTTAAATTGCTACTGTCATGATGTCGCCCTCTTTGAGTACATCGAGCACCATCCCCCGCTCTCTGCTTCTACAACCAGACTGCTGTGGGCAGAGTGAGGTTGTAAATTCCTAAGGAAGACCCTGCCTCATGGACACACAGTTATAGAGAGTAGTTTTCATGGAGACAAAGGAAATCCTTCCACCTCACAGAACGTGAGGTACGAACAAATTTCATGTTCCAGAGAAAGTGTAAAAGATCGATGAAGAATCCAGCTACGAACTGGTGCGTTTGGAACAACTTGGGAAGCTCAAGAGAGACGGTGTGGCCACATTACCATAACGCTGTTTATATGATACCCTCAGATATGAGGTTTACATCTAATGGTTGTATAAGATGAATGAGTGAGGATGATACTGTTTGAATAATGGTGTAATATGATTGTGGACTGTTTAATGAAGAAAAGTACAATTCCCTTTTGATTTGAACTAAATCAGAGGACCGCCCCTGAGCCCAGTTAGGGCCCGACATCCTGAGACAGCCCTCTTCTGCCACTCTGAATAAAACCCCACTTTGAGAAATTATCAGTAGACCATGTTTTTCTCAATTAGGGGAGGACTATAAGGTTGAGACCATGTTTTTCTCCAGTAGGAGAGGGATTGAAGGTTGTAGACCATTGCTGAATCTTTTAACCATACCACGTGGTTAAAACTCTTAGACTATCGATACCGACAGAATAAGAATACGTCTTTGATACTAATTACTAGTCTGCAGCTAGGAATTCGGCATCATTGAACGAGAAGAACGACAACCGCCGAAACACCCATTCTATAACGAATGTGACTCTGAACAATCCCCTCTAACCACAACCGAGAGAGGGAGAGAAACGGACAATTCTGCAAAAGAAATGAACTTTTCACCAGTGATCAAGACGACACACTGAGCGTAAATATATATATTGATTGCAATTGTTCCCGAATGAGTGAGCGTTCATGTGAAAAGGATTAGCATTTTAATTGTTATAATTAACTCTGTAGGGACTTCTTAGTTGACCCACCATTGCCCCTCTGTCTAACAAGCTGCCATGTCGGTTCAGCCCACTAGGGCACATTCTATCATTTCATGTAACCATATTTACTGTTTGTTTATGCATTTCTGTGAATTACTTAGTTAGTAATAAATAAATGATTTAAGACAATTGATGTATTGATGACTCATAGTCAAGACCGGATTCGTGCAGATAACCAAAAATTTACGACGTTTGGAATGAGACTAATGTGAGATCAAATAAATAAATCATTAATCAGAAGACTATTGATCAGATATGAAAATATCTGAAAGGTTATATTGAGAAATTATAACTTTGTAATCTGAATACTTTCCTTGGTGCCCCCTATTTCCTAGTTAATTACAGTTACACGATTAATTA